>NC_066833.1:8789214-9089214 GCF_001640805.2 Lates calcarifer
TGTTACACTTTTCTGATATACTGAACATAAACAGTTTAATGTCAGTGCTCTGTGTTGGACAGGTGATGTAAAGCGGTTTGTGAATTACCTGGAGGCCTCTGTCCTGGTCTCAAACAACTTCTTCACCGTATAAAGACTCTCTGTGATCGTGGACAATGTCTCTGTGATCCTGGACAATGTCTCTGTGATCGTGGACAATGTCTCTGTGATCGTGGACAATCCATTCAAAATGAAGAACACAGTCACTGTGATTTTGTCATGGCCAGTTTCTTTGATCGTGGACAATGTTGTGGATGAAGTGGTGACACCTGGAGAGAATCTAAGAGAAACATACAAAGGAAAATGATCAATACACTACTACCTATTCCTCATCAACAGTTTATAGTAAGGTGTCAAAAACAGCCAAAAAATGTCATAGTATAGTATGGCATCAAAAATGGTCAAAAATGGCCAAAAAATGTCATGCTATAGTATGGTGTCAAAAATGGTCCAAAAATGTCACAGTATAGAAAGGTTTCAAAAATGGTCAAAAATGGTCAAAAATGTCATAGTATAGTAAGGTGTCAAAAATGGTCAAAAATGGTCCAAAAATGTCATAGTATAGTAAGGTGTCAAAAATGGTCAAAAAATGTCATAGTATAGTAAGGTGTCAAAAATGGTCAAAAAATGTCATAGTATAGTAAGGCATCAAAAATGTTCCAAAAATGTCACAGTATAGTAAGGTGTCAAAAATGGTCAAAAAATGTCATAGTATAATAAGGTGTCAAAAATGTTCCAAAAATGTCACAGTATAGTGTGGTGTCAAAAATGTTCCAAAAATGTCATAGTATAGTAAGGTGTCAAAAATGGTCAAAAATGGTCAAAAAATGTCATAGTATAGTATGGCATCAAAAATGTTCCAAAAATGTCATAGTATAGCATGGCATCAAAAACAGTCAAAAAATGTCATAGTGTAGTAAGGTGTCAAAAATGGTCAAAAAATGTCATAGTATAGTATGGCATCAAAAATGGTCAAAAAATGTCATAGTATAGTAAGGCATCAAAAATGGTCCAAAAATGTCACAGTATAGAAAGGTTTCAAAAATGGTCAAAAATGGTCAAAAATGTCATAGTATAGTAAGGTGTCAAAAATGGTGAAAAATGTCATAGTATAGTAAGGTGTCAAAAATGGTCAAAAAATGTCATAGTATACTAAGGCATGAAAAATCATCAAAAAATGTCATAGTATAGTAAGGTGTCAAAAATGGTCAAAAAATGTCATAGTATACTATGGCGTCAAAAATGGTCGAAAAATGTCATAGTATAGTAAGGTGTCAAAAAATGGTCAAAAAATGTCATAGTATACTAAGGCATGAAAAATCATCAAAAAACGTCATAGTATAGTAAGGTGTCAAAAATATTCCAAAAATGTCACAGTATAGAAAGGTGTCAAAAATGGTCCAAAAATGTCATAGTATAGTAAGGCATCAAAAATGTTCCAAAAATGTCACAGTATAGTGTGGTGTCAAAAATGTTCCAAAAATGTCACAGTATAGTGTGGTGTCAAAAATGTTCCAAAAATGTCATAGTATAGTAAGGTGTCAAAAATGGTCAAAAAATGTCATAGTATAGTAAGGTGTCAAAAATGGTCCAAAAATGTCACAGTATAGTGTGGTGTCAAAAATGTTCCAAAAATGTCATAGTATAGTAAGGTGTCAAAAATGGTCAAAAATGTTCCAAAAATGTCATAGTATAGTATGGCATCAAAAATGTTCCAAAAATGTCATAGTATACTATGGCGTCAAAAATGGTCGAAAAATGTCATAGTATACTAAGGCATGAAAAATCATCAAAAAATGTCATAGTATAGTAAGGTGTCAAAAATGGTCAAAAAATGTCATAGTATACTAAGGCATGAAAAATCATCAAAAAATGTCATAGTATAGTAAGGTGTCAAAAATGTTCCAAAAATGTCACAGTATAGAAAGGTGTCAAAAATGGTCCAAAAATGTCATAGTATAGTATGGCATCAAAAATGGTCAAAAAATGTCATAGTATAGTAAGGTGTCAAAAATGGTCAAAAAATGTCATAGTATAGTAAGGCGTCAAAAATGTTCCAAAAATGTCATAGTATAGTAAGGTGTCAAAAATGTTCCAAAAATGTCACAGTATAGTATGGCATCAAAAATGGTCAAAAATGGTCAAAAATGGCCAAAAAATGTCATAGTATGGTAAGGTGTCAAAAATGTTCCAAAAATGTCATAGTATAGTAAGGTGTCAAAAATGGTGAAAAATGTCATAGTATAGTAAGGTGTCAAAAATGGTCCAAAAATGTCACAGTATAGAAAGGTTTCAAAAATGGTCAAAAATTGTCAAAAATGTCATAGTATAGTAAGGCATCAAAAATGGTCCAAAAATGTCATAGTATAGTATGGCATCAAAAACAGTCAAAATATGTCATAGTATAGTAAGGTGTCAAAAATGGTGAAAAATGTCATAGTATACTATGGCGTCGAAAACACTCAAAAAATGTCATAGTATAGTAAGGTGTCAAAAATGGTCAAAAAATGTCATAGTATAGTAAGGTGTCAAAAATGGTGAAAAATGTCATAGTATACTATGGCGTCGAAAACACTCAAAAAATGTCATAGTATAGTAAGGTGTCAAAAATGGTCAAAAAATGTCATAGTATAGTAAGGCATCAAAAATGGTCAAAAAATGTCATAGTATAGCAAGGCATCAAAAACACTCAAAAAATGTCATAGTATAGTAAGGTGTCAAAAATGGTCAAAAAATGTCATAGTATAGTAAGGCATCAAAAATGGTCAAAAAATGTCATAGTATAGTAAGGCATCAAAAACACTCAAAAAATGTCATAGTATAGTAAGGTGTCAAAAATGGTCCAAAAATGTCACAGTATAGTAAGCTGTCAAAAATGGTCAAAAATGTCATAGTATAGTAAGGTGTCAAAAATGTTCCAAAAATGTCATAGTATAGTAAGGCATCAAAATCACTCAAAAAATGTCATAGTATAGAAAGGTTTCAAAAATGGTCAAAAAATGTCACAGTATACTAAGGCATGAAAAATCATCAAAAAATGTCATAGTATAGTAAGGTGTCAAAAATGGTCAAAAAATGTCATAGTATACTATGGCATCAAAAATGGTCAAAAAATGTCATAGTATAGTAAGGCGTCAAAAATGTTCCAAAAATGTCATAGTATAGTAAGGTGTCAAAAATGGTCCAAAAATGTCACAGTATAGTGTGGCATCAAAAACAGTCAAAAAATGTCACAGTATAGTAAGGTGTCAAAAATGGTGAAAAATGTCATAGTATAGTAAGGTGTCAAAAATGGTCCAAAAATGTCACAGTATAGAAAGGTTTCAAAAATGGTCAAAAATTGTCAAAAATGTCATAGTATAGTAAGGCATCAAAAATGGTCCAAAAATGTCATAGTATAGTATGGCATCAAAAACAGTCAAAATATGTCATAGTATAGTAAGGTGTCAAAAATGGTGAAAAATGTCATAGTATACTATGGCGTCGAAAACACTCAAAAAATGTCATAGTATAGTAAGGTGTCAAAAATGGTCAAAAAATGTCATAGTATAGTAAGGTGTCAAAAATGGTGAAAAATGTCATAGTATACTATGGCGTCGAAAACACTCAAAAAATGTCATAGTATAGTAAGGTGTCAAAAATGGTCAAAAAATGTCATAGTATAGTAAGGCATCAAAAATGGTCAAAAAATGTCATAGTATAGCAAGGCATCAAAAACACTCAAAAAATGTCATAGTATAGTAAGGTGTCAAAAATGGTCCAAAAATGTCACAGTATAGTAAGGTGTCAAAAATGGTCAAAAATGTCATAGTATAGTAAGGTGTCAAAAATGTTCCAAAAATGTCATAGTATAGTAAGGCATCAAAATCACTCAAAAAATGTCATAGTATAGAAAGGTTTCAAAAATGGTCAAAAAATGTCACAGTATACTAAGGCATGAAAAATCATCAAAAAATGTCATAGTATAGTAAGGTGTCAAAAATGGTCAAAAAATGTCATAGTATACTATGGCGTCAAAAATGGTCAAAAAATGTCATAGTATAGTAAGGTGTCAAAAATGGTCCAAAAATGTCATAGTATAGTATGGCATCAAAAATGGTCAAAAAATGTCATAGTATAGTAAGGCGTCAAAAATGTTCCAAAAATGTCATAGTATAGTAAGGTGTCAAAAATGGTCCAAAAATGTCACAGTATAGTGTGGCATCAAAAACAGTCAAAAAATGTCACAGTATAGTAAGGTGTCAAAAATGGTCAAAAATGTCATAGTATAATATGGCGTCAAAAACACTCAAAAAATGTCATAGTAGAGTAAGGTGTCAAAAATAGTCAGAAATGTTACACTTTTCTGATATACTGAACATAAACAGTTTAATGTCAGTGCTCTGTGTTGGACAGGTGATGTAAAGCGGTTTGTGAATTACCTGGAGGCCTCTGTCCTGGTCTCAAACAACTTCTTCACCGTATAAAGACTCTCTGTGATCGTGGACAATGTCTCTGTGATCCTGGACAATGTCTCTGTGATCGTGGACAATGTCTCTGTGATCGTGGACAATCCATTCAAAATGAAGAACACAGTCACTGTGATTTTGTCATGGCCAGTTTCTTTGATCGTGGACAATGTTGTGGATGAAGTGGTGACACCTGGAGAGAATCAAAGAGAAACATACAAAGGAAAATGATCAATACACTACTACCTATTCCTCATCAACAGTTTATAGTAAGGTGTCAAAAACAGCCAAAAAATGTCATAGTATAGTATGGCATCAAAAATGGTCAAAAATGGTCAAAAATGGCCAAAAAATGTCATGCTATAGTATGGTGTCAAAAATAGTCCAAAAATGTCATAGTATAGTAAGGTGTCAAAAATGTTCCAAAAATGTCATAGTATAGTAAGGTGTCAAAAATGTTCCAAAAATGTCATAGTATAGTAAGGCATCAAAATCACTCAAAAAATGTCATAGTATAGTAAGGTGTCAAAAATGGTGAAAAATGTCATAGTATAATAAGGTGTCAAAAATGGTCATAGTATACTAAGGCATGAAAAATCATCAAAAAATGTCATAGTATAGAAAGGTTTCAAAAATGGTCAAAAAATGTCATAGTATACTAAGGCATGAAAAATCATCAAAAAATGTCATAGTATAGTAAGGCATGAAAAATCATCAAAAAATGTCATAGTATAGTAAGGTGTCAAAAATGGTCAAAAAATGTCATAGTATACTATGGCGTCAAAAATGGTCAAAAAATGTCATAGTATAGTATGGCATCAAAAATAGTCAAAAATGTCATACTGTCTCTCAAATGTGACAGACATTTTTTTTATATTGCAAGCAACAAGAATAGGAAAAGTTGTATGAAGTAATAGATGCATTTTTGTCATCATATTTGAAAGAAAGTTTTACTGATTAACATGCTCTGTCTCTGCAGGAGAAGAAGACTGCATCACCCGAGGAGGACAACAAAAGTACTTAAATGTTGTTAAAGACGTGGAAATGTGGAAGACTTTAATAAGCTTGAGCTCATCATTACATTAAATGTGGGTTGGGGTTAGTGTCTCCATCATTATTTTTGCTGTGGTTTGTTATGTTTTCTAGAACAGAATCAATAAAGTGTTGTATTTAACGTTTGAGTTGAGTTTATGTATTTTCAAATTAATATCACAAAGACTTTGTTATGCAGAAATGGCAACTATACTTGCTCTAATCCTGATATCTGACTAAACATGGCCAAAAGCCATTACCGTAGTCTTAACCTCTGGCTACAAGTGGCCAAAAGCCATTACCCTAACCCTAGCCTCTGGTTAATAGCAGTAACCCTAACCCTAGCCTCTGGTTAATAGCAGTAACCCTAACCCTAACATCTGGCTAAAAGCTGCAACCCTAACCCTAGCCTCTGGTTAATAGCAGTAACCCTAACCCTAGCCTCTGGTTAATAGCAGTAACCCTAACCCTAGCCTCTTGTTAATAGCAGTAACCCTAACCCTAGCCTCTTGTTAATAGCGGTAACCCTAACCCTAGCCTCTGGTTAATAGCGGTAACCCTAACCCTAGCCTCTGGTTAATAGCAGTAACCCTAACCCTAGCCTCTTGTTAATAGCGGTAACCCTAACCCTAGCCTCTGGTTAATAGCGGCAACCCTAACCCTAGCCTCTGCCTACAGGTGGCTTCAGGATAAAATATTCACTTTGAAACTATATTAAACAGACCACCAAAATGTTCATTGTTCAGAAGTATTTATTTGAATAAGAGTAAGACAATCCTGTATTAATCCCACAGGGAGGAAATTCAGTGTTGCAGCAGCAAAAATACAAAAATAGATACATATACAACAACATAGTGTATAACAATGTATGAGAATGAAAAATAACATGAACACTATAACAGGACAATATACACGCTAATACACTGGATTTCAGTACTGATATTCCACTGTTTAAAATAGCAAAGGCATCAAAAACAGCCAAAAAATGTCATAGTATAGTATGGTGTCAAAACTATCAAAAAAGGTAATAGAATCATATAGGGTCAAAAATGGTAAAAAAAAATAAAAAATAAAAATTGTATAGTATATTAAGATGTTGAAATGGTCAACAAAGGTCACAGTATAGTATGGCATCAAAAATAGTCAGAAATGTTCCACTTTTCTGATATACTGAACATAAACAGTTTAATGTCAGGGCTCTGTGTTGGACAGGTGATGTAAAGCTGATGGTGAATTACCTGGAGGCCTCTGTCCTGGTCTCAAACAACTTCTTCATTGTACGAAGACTCTCATGGACGAAGTGGTGACACCTGGAGAAACATACAAAGGTGATCAGTACGCTACTACCTATTCCTCATCAACAGTTCAACCACAACACACTCATCAATATATAGGAGGCTCTCTGAAATGGGTCGTTTACTGTCACATGTGACTGGAAAAAAACATCACATCGTTCAGAATCAATAACAGTAAATATTTTTAGATAAATGAACTAAAATGATCTTAAATCATAAATGTCTATATTACCTGTCTGTCAACTAATCACTGGAAGAATCATGTATATTACTGTGAACTGCATCATAAAAACTTTCACTGTTTTTTTTCCTCAAAGATATTTTTATTGAATTTTTACACAATTATAAAGATACAGGTATGAGTGAGTGTTTTCACTGACATTTTTGAAAGCAGGGTTTTAAGTTGTGTCTTTAATTATACTTCAGTCCACAGGCAGAAAATTATCTGACAACTATTGTGAGTTTTAAAAATGATTATAACCAGTACTATTTACTGACACAATTATTATTATATTCAACACTAAACTCATTAAATACCAAGGAATTAAACAATAACACTGTTACTAACATTAATAATTCTGCTCGTCAACACACGTTTTCAGACAGAGTAAATCTTTAGGACACACACCTGTTTGGTTTGTCAGGTGAGAGCTGGTGTTTCTGTCCAGGCTGCAGCAGCTGAACCAGTGAAAGTACAACATCTGAAAAACAAAGAACCTCATTAATAAAGAATAAAATAGTTCAATAGAAGAACACAACACTGAAAACTACAAACTAGAAACTTGACAATCATACTCTGAGTTTTGAGGAGAATAAATTAAAGATGTGACCAGAATATGACTTAATTGATCTGAGAGAAAAGTTATTTTTAAAATAGTTTTCTGATTTCTAACAGTAATATCAGCTCATACACTATGACCTGCTCTTGATGATTTAAATCATCTTGGATTTAACACAAAACGGAGCTCAATAAAGTCTCAAGTCACCACAAACAGATTTCTAATCAATAACATACACAACAGGGGATCAGTGGATGGCTATGGACAGATTACTACCACAAAGCTACAAAGAGACAAAACGACAAAGAGGGAAAAAAAACTGAGTTCAAAATGATCACAATGAGACAATAAACTGCCACAGTGAAACAAAATGACCACAGAGGAACAGTAAATGAACAGGAACAGACACAAAACTACAAAGACACAATATGATGCAGAACAACCACAGAGAAGCTGACTGTAAGTAGATATAAAACAGCTAGAGACACAATACGATGCAATACCAACATAAATAGACACAAAATGATCACACCGACATGATCATCCCCCATAAACTGACTTAAACAGACCAAGATGGAGGTCGACATTACAAAGAAGCAGTAAAATGTCTGCAGAGTAACTGTAAAGAGATGCTAACAGAGATATAAACAGACAAACAGATTAAACAGTTCCCAGCCTCCACAGCTCATGGCAGGGACGCTTCAGTCACAGAAACACAAACACACGCAAATAAAAACGAATGGGAAAAGCCCCAAAGAGATCTTTAAAGGATAAGGCTAATGCTAACGCTCAACGCTAGTGGCTAACGCTCGTCACTAATGCTAATGCTAACACCCAGGTGTAAAACAACCAGGTAGAGACGCAAAGTGATATAAAATGACCACAAATAGCCAGAAACCGTTAACAACGACATGATATACCACCATAAACTGAGCTAGAATGACCAGGATGGAACACACAGAGACAGAGACATGCAAGATGTCGGCAAAGTGACTGTAAACAAACAAAGAGCCCATTGTGTTCATCATCCGTCTGCGTTATGTGCCCACAGCTCATGGCAGGGACGCTTCAGTCACAGAAACACAAACACACTCTTACCCCCGCGATATAAACGACTGAAAGTGGAATTAAAAGATCTCATTTCAAGGTAATGCTAATGCTAACGCTCGTCAATAACGCTAGCGCTCTCCGATAAGGCTAATGCTAACGTTAGCCGCTAACCGTTAGCCTTACCTTCGTGCCGCAGGCAAAGGTGTATTCAGCGTCCAGTCTCTCTCGTGGAAAACAAAAAATCAGCTCCAGAGTTTGTTTTAGCGTCCACACCTCCTCAGTAACGCTGTTTTCCCACAGAACTGACAAACAGAAGCACCGGTCCAAACTTGGTTTAAAACTGTTTCCGGCTTCGTCTCTCCGCCCCTCTGCGGCCATGGCCAATGAGGAGCCACGTCGTGGCCAATGACGACATACGTCGGCCTCTGATTGGTCTTAAAACAAAGACGGAGATAAGCTTTAGATGTATTATAAGATCGTTCTCAAACTTGTGTGTTCATGCAAACGGAAGACAAGAGAAATGTGCATTTACTTTTTGTCTGCAAGTTCATATTTATTTTAAAAAATATTATTTATTTATTTATTTATTCTGCCTGCAAATTCCATGAAAAAACAAAACCAATAATGAATTATCCCACCTACAGTGTATCCAGATATAGCTTTTCCTTCTCCTCCTGTTGTTCTCTCACACACCATCCTGCTGCCGTACATACTCACTATATTACCACATGCATATTCATCTACCACTGAAAATAGTCCCCAATAAATTTGCAGTTTACAGAATCTGTTTTTTAAAGCTTTGCTTCAGTGGGGAGAAGGCCTGAGGCTGACAGCTGCACACAGGGTAGGAGGTCAGTACTGAGACACAGACTAACACAGTGTTTCTTTCTTGTCATGGAATTTATTGACAAAAACAAAAACAGAAAATATCACAAGCTACAATATTTAATGTAAAAAGTGCAGAATGTGGAATCACCACATTGAGTTTGAGTGCAGAGTAATGTTGAGTTTCTAACTAATCAGCTGCAAAGCTAGCCTGTACACAGCCTGTACACAGCCTGTACACAGACCATCATCTGGGCACACAGACCTATTCCCAGAGCACCTACACTCCCTTTGGCAGCAGTCCCTATAATGACAAAATCTGTGGCAAACAGGCGACAGCTGGCACCGTTAGCACTGTTAGCACCGTTAGCACCGTTAGCACCGGCCTGACGTTTCCTTTCAGTTTTTCAGAGAGAACACGACTGATGCTTTGTGTGAGTCCTGTAGCAGAGGGACTCTGAATGAACTGACCTGGTTCGTGGGCAGGGTCGACAAGAAAACAGCTGTCTTTCTCATTAGCTCTGCTCTAGTCTCTTGTGTACACACACACACACACACACACACACAGTCTGATGGAAAGCCAATCACCTGATGATTTTAGCACCTTGTGAACATGGCACACAGCTGTTTCCTGTCACACAGTTTGGTGTTAGTTGTGTGTGGTAAAGATGAGAAACTGAAACCTGTGTCGTTTTAATGAGCTGAGTATAAATACATGTGACTTGATGTGAACTGGGAGACAGATTTAACTGTGTTTTTAAAGATATTTATTCAATCACATCAGTCTGTTGAGCTGTTGTCTCTTTAGCTGCGCTGACTTCCTGCTTCTCTGTGAAGATGTTAAGTTGTTGTTTGAGATACAGTGTGCACACTGACGGTAACATCATGTTTGTATCCAGAACCCGTCACTATAACTGGATGAACGAGTGAAAAATGGCTGCACAGAGAATCCCTCTGCTGTTTTTTCCTCCCTTACGTCTCTGATTTTCCCACAGATGAATCAGCGTCTTCTTTACGAGCCATTTCTGTCACTTACAAAGCTAAACTGCTACAGATTCCTCTTTGTCTTTTGGGGGGAGAAAGGAATGGCTCATCCCATCCCATCTGACAGACGCTGGGTCTGTCTATGGCTCGGACACAGAGTTTTTACACAGGCTACAGATTAGATGTAAACTGGGTTTGCACAACATGGACTGTGACAGAAAAGGTTTCAGTAGGTTAGGGTTTAAGATTAGCAACTGTTTATCGTATAAAACATCATATTAATATTGCTCTCTCATCAGATGTGGAAGTGGCCCTGGCACTGTGGGCAGATTCCATGTTCACACCATAAGTCAAGAGGTGCTGACCTCAGATTTCTCTCTAAATTTACACTCTGCATTCCCTGGGATGACCACCTACAACCACGACCACCCAAAGTGACAAAGTCAGGCTGCTTTTTATCTCTCCTCCTGCACGGTCTAACTAAAGAGACACTGCTGATTTTATAAGCAAACAAGTTGACAAGTGATCTTATGTATGCTACAATTTCTTAACTACAGTTTCTCATCAGAAACAATGGAGTTATAAAACTCTATTCTTACTTTTAATTGCCCTGTAAAAAGGAATTCTCGGCTGACTGTGTGTCTTGTTTGGTGCCCCAAGGACTGCAATAAAACAGCACTTTTATGATCTTGCTTTGCAACCACCTCTGAACAGAGGCAAACCCCAAGTGACATCTTCAAACAGGCAAAAGTGATTTTTCCTTATCTGCTCACTGGCATCTTTTTATCTGTGAGTCAGAGCTCAGGCGATCACGTTCAGAGACAGAGAGAATCACTGGAAAGTATGAGAACTTGTGAACATGGGTGTAGCTCTCCCACAGCCACAAAAGCCTGTGAGAGGATGGTTATGGGAGAGGGCTGACAAAAGGGGGAGGAAAATTAGGCTCGCCAGCATTCTTCTCATTTAAAGCTGTAACTACACAAAAAAGCACTCACGCAGTCTGGGCTGGGTCTGCTTGCTGCTTACAAGGAGAGGCACTCTTGTATTCATGGTGGCGCAGTGATAACCTGAACATTTTTTTTTCCTTTTCCCCTCTGCTTCGCACACAAGGAAGGCTCATGTCTTTCTTATAGACATGATGAGCTTTGTGCATTTAAGGACTTTCCTTTTTCTGGTGGTCTCCGTAGCTCAGGTTTTGATTGTTACATGTCAAGACGGGAACAGTGGTAAGTGAGCCCCTCTGCTGTTTGTTTTAACACCTAATTGCTGTTGGTTTTAATGTGTGAAGCTGGTTGACCTTCAGACATTACCTCAGACTTTTTGTTTGTGCAGAAGTTGGCTTTAGTCGAACCAGTTGCTTTTCCCCGAGAGGTTTAAAGTCATTTACAGAAACTCCTCATGTGTGCTCTTGGTGAAGGAGAGAACTTATCTGAGATAAGACATATCTGTCAGATACTGGTGACTTCCTACATTATGTGTTGGTTTTGTTGAGTGAATTTACCTGCTACATGACGACTTCATTTGTTCTTTTGTTTTCTGTTGAACGTCAGATGCAAATGTAGAAACAGCACAGAACATGTGCACTGACATTACAACTTCACTCGGTCACTGAGGAGTCTGTGTATCTTAGAGAAGATTGAAAAGACACGAGAGTAGCTTTAATGTGGATTATCTGCAATTGGCAAATGAGCCCTGTCCGTCAGGAAACGGTGGACATCTGTCAGCGATCGCAAGTGATGTCACCCTCAGGCACTGAAAATGTGCAGAGGAGGGAAATGAGCACCTTTGTGGTTGGAAGTTGCTCCAGCACCACTCCACCACTTTGGAACATTCATTAAGTGTTACCACAACCACCCCCCCTTTGCACTACATTGTACATCTGCGAAAAGAATTTCAGCACCAGAGCTCTCGCGCCTCTGAGGGAACACAGGCTGCATGTTAATTCAGGGCAGATGTGAGGAGACATGAGAAGCAGAGATGCTGTTGGATTCTCTGAGTCACTGAGACTGTGGCAGCAGGAACACCTGAGTGCTCTTGTTTTACTTGAACTGTGCTTCCCCTCCTTTTTCTTTCTCGACCCGGGGCGTTTGATGTCTCGTGTCGTCACGGGGGGCTGCGTTGTTTCTACATATGACGTCATGGCACTGGAAAGTTCTTTTGATGGGCCCCTGATGGAGTCTGGCTGAGCAGTGCAGCACAGACACTGTTGATCTGTTTTTAAAGCTGTCGCTCCCTCTAGATAACTTCAGCTTTTCTTTCATTATATCATTAACTAAAACGAGTCGGCTTCACTCTTTAAGTTCAGTTTCACATAGAGCAGAGACAGCTGTGTGATAGTGAGGCACCAGAAAGAGCGCCACCCTGTGGTGAAGGCAGCACAGAGTCTCACTCAAATAACAGCAACACTGATGCTGCCATGTGAGGAACAGGGGGCGCTGCAGTGAAACTTCGGTCATATTAAATAATAGTAATATTAGCTGACCAAGAAAAAAAGATCGGTGAATTCATTTGTCTGAATTAGTGCAGGAGTTCTTCGAGGCTTCAGCCTCTGGTGAGGAGCCGTCTCTGTCCATATTTGTTCATGTGAAACAGCACAGGGATCTTACAGCCTTCTTTCCATGGAGGGCTGGTGGGTGAGGTGATTGCGTTTCGACCAAATAAAAACAGTGGAAAGTTCATGGTTTTTGTAGACTGAGGGAAAATGTGGTTCACCAGCATTTTGGGACAATGTACTTGTGTGTGTGTGTGAGAGAGAGAGGGGGCGATCGAGGCTCATTCCACACAGTGACCAGTTACATTTGTATTGAATGGTTTCCATGTGCAGATTTCTTGCCATCTTAAACTCCACCTTTTCAGCCGTGTGAAAAGAGAAGATGCTAATGGCTGCGATTGGACCCTGGTTACTCCATTTAATTGGAACTTTTATATGGAAAATTGTAACTTTAAATTGAGTGTGGCTGAATTTTGATGAAACAACATAATTGGAAGCAGACCTGCGCGCTCACGACGACTCTGAACATTTTATTTTTCAGAAAATAAGAAGAAGTCATCAGAGGTCTGTGCTGAGGTTATTGGAAAGATTTCTGAGGGACCAGACTCAAATATGCTGCTTTAAGACTTAAGACTGAAAACATGTTTAAAACAAATGCTGGAAATTTTAGCCAGAGCACTTATACAGCTCTGGATGAAAGTCATATGTCTGCACATGTGCGGAAAGTTTGCTTTCAAAAGAACATAAGTTGGCAAATCAGATCAAGGAGCAGACTTTAAGCTCACAATTGGAAATGGTGACGCCAGCGTAGATTAGCTGGGATGAAATTATAGAACAGCCCTCAGACAAATCCTACGACGTAGAGTTTGTCAGAAGAAGCAGAAGTGTTCAAATAATATTTGGAGTTAGGTTTCGGGATGTGAACATGGAAAAGGGGAAAAAACAGCAACAGATCAGTGACTCCAATAACAGAAAACAGGAGTCTGTGCCCAGAGTTTGGCCAGAGAGAGTCATGCCTCTGCATGTGTGTGTGTGTTTGAACATTACTCCTCCCAGACGCTGACATTAGCTGTAAAACATCCTCAAAGATGCCACTTAGCGCCTCACATCAAAGACAGTCTTTGTGGCTAACGTTGGTCTGTTCACACAGTTACATTCGTCTCATCATCACCAGCTTTTCTTTCCTTTTTTTGACAGTCGTCACAAAACTGAGAGAAACACACGAGCTGAGAGCAAAAAATCTGGAATTTCAAATCAACAAACCTACATTAGGTCACTCTGTCCTCTAAATTGGTTCCAGTTGTTGTTGCCACATCACTGACATCGCAACAAATGGGCTGTTTTCTACCAAAGCTGAAACGTCCAAACATGTGAATTCAACCAGGTCCACAGACGGCTTTGATTAGAAACACATGCTGCATTTTTGAGCTATGACTTGATTACACGCCTCTTTTCTTCCAGAGTTAGGGGGGGGTCGGGGGCTCACAAGACTGTACATGGTGTTGTGTTGGAGGACGAGTGAGTTTTATCAGTCGTCTGATGTGAAGCACCTGAAGCTGAAGCTGGGATGTGTCGGGGGCAGTGACGATGGAGCGGCCTGCGCCTGTGAGGAACCGCTCCATGGGAACTGCTTATAAACCAAATTATTGCAGTCAGCAAATGGAGGCGTGGGGTGGGGGGGGGGATGACTTCCAGATGTTAAAATAGTCACATTGGCAGTATTTGGAGAATATTCTAAAAGACTCAGTGATAGTTGGAAGGGGAGGACGTTAAGTGGCTGATGTAAGACGTAGTGTGTCAGTATTTCTTCAGGGTGACTCAGCCATGGATAGAGGTGGTGCTTATCGGCTCATGGTTTACTTAAACAGCCTCATCTTCACAGTCAACACCTCCACAGGTTCAAGTTAAAGTAACTGCCTCTTCAAAGGCCATGCAATTACTGCTCCTCCCGTCAGGCTTCCCGGCGCTTGATTGGCACTTACTCACTGATCTCCCCTGTGATCCTCTCAGCCTGTCCGTGTGGGAGGATGACAGGACGCAACACAAACACTGAGTGGGCTGCCGCTGCTACTCGTGCTATGCACAGAGGAAGAGGTCAGGCAGTAAATGTGCATGTGACGTGTAATAAATAAACAGAAGTCATTTTCTCCTCGATTCTACAGATAAAGTTGAGTTTACTTGTCAGGAGAAGTTACTGCCCTGCGCTCTTATTTTTGAAAAAACGTCTGTATTACAACCTGGAGATGTGGCCTTCAGGTCAGCAAAGAAAAGACGTTATTCAGCTGCATTATGGGAAATGTAGGATCAGGGATTTTTGTAGCTCGGCCAATACTAAACTGATATCTGATCCTCCAACTACACGTACATTGTTGGAATACCCCTTTAATGATTCACGTTGTCATCTAACATATTATTTTTCTGAACAATTAAAAAGTAATACTGTCCGTCCCTGAATGCCAGGAAAACAAACACGACCGTCATGTCAGTGCTTCTGAGGAGTCAGCCATCGCTGCTGCACTGAGCTCTGCCTCATCAAGTGTTTTCACAGCTGGTTGTAGATTTTTTCCAGGAGATCAGGAGGACTTCTGCCCTCTGGAGTTTATCCTCTGTAGGTTGGCAGGTCTTAGTGTAATATAGCACTCCCTGTGAACATGTTCTCTGTCTCTCCCCTGGTGACAGGGCGCTGGAACTGCTTTAAATCTTCCAATTTTATGAGAAATTATGTTCCATATGGGAACCTCTGCGTCTGTGTGCTGAAGTGCTTCTGGCCAGGTACTGATTCAGTGAGTTAGATTACAGTTGCTGCTGAGTTTCAATTAGAAATAACAGGAGATGTGTGTATGAGTCAGAGCTGAGCCTTAGACAGACGTGACAGTATAGTAACAGCACACTTTACCTCAAATTTAACAACATTTTAATCAAGTAACACCCATATTCTTCAGGTCTAACCTTCTGAAAGCAAAATAACCTCAGAAAGTCTTGATGGTGTCGTCTGTCGGACTCTCAAACGCTCTGCGTACTCGTCTGAATGCCACAGAACGGCGACCGTCGGCCATAATTGCAGGTTGTGGTTCGGCCTAAATTCTAAGTTGTAGCTAGGTCGTGTATATTACAACTTCTGAGGGTGAGCGAGTAGAGCTACATGGGTGTTGGTGGGTGACGAGGGTTAGCAATGTGGCCCAAGATATGTTTAGTCCTTAACAACTTGTCGGACAGCTGAGTGACTCGTATAACTGTGTCAAAGTGCCTGGAGGTAGTTCTGAATCCAGGTGGTCCTCCACCAGCAGGAATCAGATTACTGCAGCATGTTACATGTGATAATATCACATGTTCTTGTACAAAAGATTAATGTACAGTTAGGAGGTTAGTTCAGTGTAAACACTGCGCTTCTTTTACTTAATGCAGGCAGTGTGTGATGGATGTCTTGACTGACTCGGACCTGGTCTTATGTGTTTAATATTTCTGTACCAGACCTATGGAACCAGGTCTTCAGCAGAGAGAGTGAATCATTATAAGAAATGTAGCTGCAGTGATCTTCCATAGTACAAACATGTACAACCAAGAGGCTCGAGTTCAGAGGGAAAAACATTAGGTGTAGTAGAGATCCAACACACATAGTGCTGGAGTCTTTACTACACAGCGCTGCCAATTGTCAGCAGAGGAGCTGATGTTTCTTGAAATGTCATTTCCAATCAAACTCCTATTGTGTATTAGCTGGGAGTAAATCAGCTGTGATGAAAAGACCATTTCTTTGGCTGCAACAGTCACACAGATCAATGAGCAGGGAAAAGCAGGGTGGAGGAGGTTGTAGGTATTTACAAAGGGTTTCTCTTCGTTGTCTGTTGCATCAGTTGCGTTGCTCATTGAGGTTTCTACGAGCCAGATTTAAAGCACGTCCAGTAGGGAACTAAGTCGTACAGTAAAAAGAAGAAGGCTGCATTCTTTGAACACAATGTGAGTCTGTGCTGCCCCGTACCCACCGGCTGCAGCGTCCAGTCAGCGCTCCTGAACAGACGCTCCTCACACCTGAGCCAGACCGATGAGATGTGGAAATGTCTGCTTGTAGCCGGTGACTCACGGCTGCCGTTTAACCTCGATGATTTCACCAAACCGCTGCTGCAGCAGAGACGCGTCCAAAGGAGCTGGAGTTTGTGAGAAGGAGTCAAAGGCAAAGCTAACATTAAACAGGAGATGATTTAGTTTGAATTCAGATCGTCAGCTGCTCTGCGTCCTCACTGCTCCAGCTTTTAGCTGTTTACACCAGACTGAGTTAGAAACATCTCAAACAGGAGAACAACAGATCCAGATGCTGGCAGGGTAACATACAGTTCACCAGCTTTAAAATGAATCCATATGAATGACACTGAATACTAGTGTGTAAATATACTCCAGAATTAAAGCAAAGCCACATGGGTTTACCTAAAGAACAGTATATGGCAGAGGAACCTTGTAATTGCTGCGGTGTGGAGACATTTTCAGTCAGGCGTCAGTTAATCAGCCACACCAGCTCCACACTGATACCTCAGGTTTACACAGCTTCAACTGGGCAGTCTGTATTTACCTGGACTGGATTAGAACTCAAAGACTTTTCTATTTAATCCTCTACTGTTTGTTTGTGGCCTGGTATTAAAGGGCATAAGATTTAAACATGGGATATCATCATCATTTCAGAACTATTAGGAGGAGGAGGGAGACCAGAGTGGAAAGAACAGGGATGGAGGAGGAGGAGGAGGAGGAGGCAGGGACAGAGGATAACTGCCAACCATTAGATGGAATCTATAATGAGAGAAAAACAACAGTGAGAGGCTGTAAGAGGAAGTGGCAGTGAGGGAAATCCAGAGATTGTTTGGTGCATGTCATCAGGGGCAAATACCTCCCTGCACATGACAACAGAGCAGTCAGAGTCCAGCGCAGGAAGTCATGTCAAACTGGAATTTCCTCTGAAAGAGCTCAGTGTTTCAGCTCTGGTTGTTTTTGATGACCGTTGCCTTTTTGTGCAAGCAGCTGATAGCTCTGTCTGTTCAATACGTAGCAATGTGTTGACGCTGCTAAAGGTCCTCTCAGCTCTCTAACCACCAAAACTAGGTCAGCTGGAGATTCGTTAGCTCTTAGCGCTGAAGACCGCTCAGATAATGGTCTTTCTCTGGTTGGAGTCGCCTTTGGGAGGACATTTCTGAAGCTCACACAGCTGTTGATGACATGTTGGATAAAGTATGCAACTGTTACTGATTGAAGGGAGGAGCCACAGCAAACAAACTGCAACACATCTGCCAAGAAATAATCCACTGCTTGGCACCGAGGACACTGCAAGAATGTTTCTCAAGATACAAGTAAAAAACAGAAAGGGCTTCGCTGGCTGCTGCAGTCCTGTCGTTTTGCATGAATGTCACAAGGACATGGGAATGCAGCCGTCATACTTCTCTCATCAGAGAAATGTAGGTCTGTGGGAGTGAGAGAGAAACAGAGAAAGAGCTTTTACTTCTAAGTAGATTGAAGTCCAGTTAACCTTATCACAGTAAGACATACAGCTCGTCATCGCTTGATTTGTCCTTTCACAAACACTCAGTCTATAACTGTGTTTATACACCACACGTTCAAAAACCCGACAGTTTCATCTGTGAATTTCCATGAGGCAAATCTAAATGACATGCAGAGAGAGAGGCGAGTACATGCCCGGACAGATGATACGACTGCAGTGTGTTTATAGCATCTTACTTTCTTCCTCCTCTTGTTTTCTTTTAGATAAAGGTTGAAGGTTAAATGAAGATTGAACAGTTGTGACTGAGGACTGAGCAGAACATGTTGCAGTTGAAAAATACATTTCTATCTAGTGGATAAATGACGTAGTGGAGCTGCTGTTTCTGTTTCGAGTTCAGATAAATAAATCAATCTAATATCTCACAGCTGATTTGTGAGTCAGCTCAGTGAGTTGAAGCCTTCACAGCAGAGATCCCTGTGGCCCCCTCTGAACCAGGCCTACACCTCCTGACCCCGTCACCTCTCCGTCTCCAGCTTTCACAAAAATGCAGCCTGCAGTAAACATCAAAGGGCTCCGTTTAGTGATAAAGAGAAAGTGATAAATTCAGCGTGTCCCCCGGGGCCTCGGCCTCAGTGATGTCACTGCGGGGACGGGGGCCCCGCGGCGTCGACCGGCTCTCCGGCTCAGTTATCAGGCCAATACGAACCACAGCTAACACTGGATACTGGCCAGCAGAGCCTCCTCTGTTTGGCTTCAAATAAGAAGAAATCTGAGTCATCAGCACGGATCCCAGGTGGTTTGTACCTGCACAGAGTCAGTCACTGGAAACTACCCAGGCTAAGTAAGAACAGATTACTCTGGGAAGTGCTGCACTTGATGTAGTTCACCTGGAATTAAGTCATGGTTTCCATTTTGGAGATGATACTGGACGTAGGCCAAATCAAGCATATCTGAAAATGTTTGGAGGACTTTTTTGGCCCAAACATCTGCCCAGACACTGTTTTCTTTACAGATTCAATCTGTGCCTCCACCAGCCTCTCCATAACATTGGCTTTGTGTTAGAGTTTCAGGGCTGTAACCCATTTGTGAAATTGCATGTCTGTAAATCATGTCACATAACTTTCAAACTCGAATCTTCCAGCAGTGTTTTTGGACGAATTGTGATGCAATTTTCTGCTTTGGAAAACATTCAGAGTGTATTGTGGCATTAAGCCCTGTGTTCACTCCCTTACCTACTGACTTTATACCCTCAGACCTCATTTAACACAGAGGCTGAAAGGTGAAACATTGAGAAATAATGACTCATTAAAATAATGAATTTCATTCCTCTGCTCTGAAATGAATGAAAAAAGGACTTTAAGCTCTGAAGACCTGATGTAAATATAACTAATGTCAAGCTTGTGGCCTCACAGTATGCAGTCCAGTAGAAAATGTAAATATTTATGGGAAACATCCTCTGCCCGAGGCTGTTCATACGATACAGTGTGTGCTGAGCAGCTGCATCATTTCTCCGAGAAACAAAATGGAGACAGCGAGAGAGAAGCACACACTTAAAATAAGGACTATAGAAAAGAAGAGAGAGCAGAGAGGGGAAAAAGAGAGGAGACCGTGAGCTCAGGAGAAAAAAGGAGGCCTGGGGAGCTTGACGAGGATATGAGAAAACACCGGCTAATGCGAAAGAAAAAGTGGGATTTAAGAGAGAGCCTCCGGCAGCCATTTGGTTTGAGGAGAGAATGCAGCATCCTTAAAGTGCTGCAGCTCTGAGGTCAGACAAAATGTGGAGGCAATAAATCTCTCTTGCCTCTGGGGTTCCTCCTCACTGCTAATATAGGACGCCTCATAAAACAACTCAAAGTCCTTCCCCACCTTTACAATGATAACGGTCGAACATGTGCTTTCCATCTTTTGACTTTTACAAGTCAGCACAGAGATTGTTAGACTTGTTTCAAAATGAGAAGTGCCTGTTGTGACCATACGCTGTAGTTGCTGTTTTGTATTTGTCAGATTTCTGTGGTGTGATTCGTGCTGTGTGACGAGTGTGACAGAAAGACACGAGACTGCACCGAGGAAAAGTTTGGCAGCGCGTTATTTTCATGCAACCACCTTAATCACCGGCCATCTGCCGTTATGCTCCTGTGCTCTCATTTAATAAAAGTGAGATGAAGAGACAAGGGAGAGGTTTTGTGCCAGCACCTCAGTCTGCACTTGAAAAGACAAACAGATGTGTTGAGCGTGGTTAAAAGTGCAGAGCATGGAGTTTAATGCTTTAAACTGTTGGTTAACCCAAAAAACATATTCTCTCCCTCACCCTCAGAGGAATCCAGCCGTGCACATCTTTTCACATTAACTGCTGAAGTTTGGAGTTATCTGTCTCAACGCTGCAGTAACATGAAACATAACTGAACTCTGTTTGTGGTGTTTACAGTAGGAAGGAGGACGTGAACAACAGTCACAAGATAATCCACAGAGCGCTCTGTCAGCAGATCAATCCAAACTACCTGCACCAGACCCTTTAACATGTTGCACCACACTGACATCAAGCAGTGACCTGACAGGCTGATCTACACTGCACACACAGAAGGTCATGACTTCCTTAAACCCCCATCTCCCCACCACAGTAGAGATAATTAAGCGTACAGTGCATGTTGAGACAGATCTGACGCATCCATCAGAGATAACCAGCAACAGCTTCTATCAGACAAGTTGGTAGAAAACGGCTGAGCAGCAAATTCTAAGTTTGATTAAAACATTTTAAGCAGCAGCTGTGATAGAGGTGGATCACTGCTGTGGTCACCTGAGGGCCACGCTCGCTGCATCTCTCCTCTGGTTACATCCACAGTGTCTTTCTGTAGCTGACCGTATTTCACTGACATTTGTTTTTCAAATAGAAACACTAGCCTTCATTGTGTTTCGATGGTGAACGCTGTGAAGGGAATCCACAGTTTATTCTTTCACATCTGGCTGTGTGCTCAGTTGATGTAAAACACCGGGGTGCTCTGACCCCTTGTATACGTTAACGCTCTGCTTCTGCTAAACTGGAATGTTTGACGTCAGGCGTTTTCCTTTGCTGCGTTCCTGCTTTTACATCAACCAGTTTATTGGAACTTCAGCAGTGGTCAGATAACGATGGTACACACACAGTATATAGTTGTCTGTGTTATGTGCTCAGACCTGATGACGGTCTGTACTGACCGACTCAGCACTTTATTATACATTACTGCAGGTACATGCACTAGTTATTGTATATATGCAGGACACGTGGTGCAGCAGTGTGTGTCAGTGTGTTTCATTTAGCCTGATCAATGTGCAGGATATGAAAACCACATGTTTGACAGTCGACCAGGACCTTGTGTAAGATCTGATTTCAAATCAAACACATTCACCTGGTGAAGTTAAACATCAGTCAGGCGCTTTGTTCTGGACTCAGAGGAACACATGAAGAACCTCTGTCAGCCGTCAGTGTCGGTGACATGGCTCCATCACTGTGATGAAATATCTTTGTCTGGAGTAAGGAATAATAATAATTCATGTTGATGCTTGATGAATAATGCTGGATGACTGGTTCTTGTTTCATGGGCTGAAACATAAACAAAGAAAACACTGAGAGCAGAATGTCTTTCCAGTCAGATACAGCTGAGCCACAGGTCATGAAGCCAGAGGACTGAGGATGAGTGTGGAGGAGGGATTGTGCAGTTTGATGGTTTAAACATCAGTGCTTACATTCCCACTGAGTTCTGATAAAATATGTTTTACAGTCAGATGTTAGAAGCAGCGGAGCAGAGAAAACAAACCTGAACATGGTCGGACATGAAGCATAAAACAGAGAGAGACCTGAGGAATACTCCTCATGAAGACATGCTGAATCAGTGTTTGAACTTTGACCCTGACCTTGGTCAGAGCCTCGGGCCAGGTGTCGGCCTTTGGCCTTTGTAGTGAAGAACATTCGCCGTTTCGTAGCTTAAGTTTCCACTTGAGCAAATGATTCATTTTAGAGAAACCATCTGTCGAGCAGCATGTTTCACTCCCAGTGAGATCACTGTAGATTTCCTTTAGCACAGGATGCAAAGACACAGAGTCTGTTTGATTGGTACAACTGTGAGGACTAAGGGTCTCCCACAATATTTCATGACAACAGGTGTGAAGGAAGCTGGAGAATAATGTGGAGAATCCGTCTTTTAAAAGCTTGTTTTTCTCCCTCAGGTAACTGAACTCAGCAAAGGTTATTTCATAGGTTGTTTTGTTGCAGCTCTGCACGTATCTCCTCTAAAACAGAAAAGGCAAGGCAACAGAGAGTAAGGAGTCCGTCAGCAGAACAGACAGAGGATGGGGGAGGGGGGGTAATTTAGCAGGACCACAATCCTCTCTGGGCTGAACATGGGATGGGAACAGCTCATAACTGTGGTTGCCTCTGTAAAGGAAGACCCGTTGGAGATGGGGCCTGTTGATGGAAAAGCCCAGACATGTAATCAGCAAGCTACTTATTCATTTCAACTTTCCTGGCCAGAGCTCGCCGCCCCTCCCTCGAGATAGCGAGCTTTGTTTGTTGAAGCCGAGGTGAAGAGCATGTTCAAACTGGAGCCTTCTGTTAGACTTCAAGCCCTGTCAATACAGCACAGCTTCAGATGATTGAACAGACAGGATGCATTCTTTACATATATATAAAAAAAGCAAACAGGGGGAGGGATAATCAGAGTCGCTCTGAAGCACAGCGCGGTGTTGAGTGGGTGTCCTTGTGTTTTTGAAGGCTTACGGCTCAGGCTTTGGGCTAACATGACCAAGGCCTTGACTGATGTTTGTGTGACGGCTGCTTTTATGGACGGCTTTATCAGCCGACCCGTCACAGGTTGAGCTAAAGGTCCTTCACGGAAGGAAGATTTATGTTTCGGCCGTGACACCGAGGGGGTTTGAGAGCAGGAAAGCGCAGCTGCTGCAGAGCCACCCCTCAGCAGCTGTAACTCATCTGCATCTGGACGAGGAATCAGGCCGCACTCCTCACGGTATTAATCATGTCACTTGGGGCGAGTTACTCTCACTGCAATGAGGAACTTGTTCAGGAGAATGGGAATGAATTTTACATGAGGTTTGATTCCATTAACGTACCATCCAGTGGGCACTATCTTTTTGAAAATTAGACAACAGCTTTGGGTCAGTTGTGGGTCTGTACTCGGTCCCACTCATCTTTTTTTTCATCTTTTTTATTTTGCTGAAGGAAATGAGAGATCCAGTTTAAAATGACTCATTGTTTCCATAAGGTCATTTTCTAACCCCTCGACTTCTGGCTGCAGTAGATTCTCCCCAAACACAGTATGTTATGAGTATTTCCATATTAGCCAAGGAAAAGCCATAAACTATCTACTTTTTTTTTTTTTTTTTTTGCTTCCTCACATCTGCCAGCGACATCACATTTGTGGCAATGCAGTCGTACGTTTCCCAGGTTTTTCCCCTATGGTTGAGATGTTGGTGATTTCACAGAGGATGCTGGGGTCTTTGATATCTGGCTGGTGTCTGATGAGCTGTGCAGAGCAGACACGTGAGTCATGTTGAAGAGCTCCAGACTCCATGTTTTAAAACCAGGAGAGGAAACCGTCTGCCCTCTTAGCTGACTAGTGGAAAATCCAGATCAAGTAGTCACGGTCGGAAGGGAGCCTTTTCACCGTTGTCACGATTAAACTGTTACAGCGTCTGTGGAAAAGTGTGGAGCCTGCGATGAATTAGCTGAGAGGAGGGGAAAAAGTGAACGTCCCTCTCCTCCTCCTCCTCCTCGTCTTCCTCAAAGCTTGCGGTGGGGTTTTTAAGGCTGCTCTGAAAACCACACTTCTCTTCCAGTAATTTTCAAGCTCTCCCAGCACGCAGTGTTCGAAATCTCTCAAAAGCCCAACAGGAAAAATCATTCAGCGCCGAAAAAGTTACTCGCATCTCAACCACTCGCCCAACAAGGGACAATCCAGTTTGTTTGAGGCGAAAGAAACAATAAAAGACACCAACAAGAATTCTAACACTCTCAGTCACCGACGCGTTGAGTATTTCTAGAGAACAGCTAAGCTTGTAAGATTCATGGGTAAAGTGATTCCAAGTGTCCTCACAAATGAAGAGCAATGCACTCTCACATTCCTTGGAGAACTGGTTTTCATTTTGAAAGGCCACAGCTCAGACAGTGGGATGTTACTGGCCGTTAAAAGAGAGGAAATTTCATCGCTGAAATATGTTGTGTTTTTAGTGCCGTCAAATACTTTGCGGCTGGCAGAACTGAGAAAGCATCGCTTCAGGTTGAGTGTTGATCTTCGAAAATATCAGCAGATAAAAGGTGGAGTACAGCTGGATGACAGAAGGATGACGATAGAGAGTCGTCGTTGACGGCTGTTGTGTGTCAGGAGGTCATTTACAGTCGTATCAACAGGTTTTTCCATGATTCTGAAAACACTACACTTTATTTATACTTAATTTCAAGACTACAGTATATTTTATCATGATTGAGAAAATTAGAAATGGTAGGAAAAAGACATATTGGTCTGTGGGTATTACCTAAATCACAACCACCCATTTGTGTGAGATTAGATGTAATGAGCCTCAGAGTGTCTGATTACATGGTGCATTTGTAAAGCATCCAAGCCTCGACTTTCCTTAATTAGAGGAACTTCAGTTGTTCCAGCGATGTCTTGTTAAGTCAAGTTTACATGCGTCTCTGTCTCAGTCACATTAACTTGGTTTGATCTTTGCACATCAGACCTATGGTTGATACTGAAATGAGTAGCTCTGCTGAACTTGGCTGATCTTTTATTGTCTTTTATTGTGGGAATGTTTTGTAAACTGTTTCAAAATCAGCCAGTTAATTGAGTGATTCAGTGGGCTGTTGAGGGTGTTATTATGGCCACATGGTGTTTTAGCTGCTACCAATAGGGGGCGCCAAAGGTGAAAATCTTTAAAAGGTAAATTACCATTCCACTATTTTCTATACTATTAATGACTAATGTTAACCTAATTCTGCCACAGAACATTTTTTTGACTCTTTGAAAACCAAATTTGAGGCATTTTGACTGAAAATGAGCTTCTGTAGTATACACTGTTCAGACTTTTCCTGGTTTAGTTCACTCAGTTTATTGGTGCCAATCAAATTCAGCACTAATCAACCTTTAAGCTGCACATGCTGCACTGTATGGTGGAGCTCTGAACATGTTACATGAATGTTGTTGTGTTTCACTGAGAGCTGCTGAAAAGCAGAGTCAGATTCCTGAAGTGTGGATTGTCCTGCTGCAGTCAGCGTCTTTCATTTTGCACTCACATTAAAGATCCTCTCAGTATTATCGCTCTCTGTCCCAGGCTTGTCAAACATAAACACGAGTTTGGAACAGGGCCATGTCACAACATGTACTCTTGTTGCCTTAGTTTAAGCAGACCTGCTCTTCTACCTGACTGTTGCTGCTCTTTGACTTTTCCTTGGAGGTTCTCCTCAGTGTACAGTGAGGTCGAGTAAAATCAGTAAACCCTAATCAGTTCTTTTGGTTCCTCTCTGCAACTTCTCACTCCCTGTCCAACCTGACTTACCTGCCATCTGAAGCTCAGAGCTGCCACCTGCTGTTTATAACAGGAACAGGTAAAAGCCTCTGCAGACCTGATGTGAGCTCAGATGACGTGAACAGGGTGGATCCCTGTTAAAGAAACGCCCCGCAACAGACTGAGGCTCTCCCTTTACAATCAGAGGAAAAAAATAATTGTACTACTTCAGGATATTTTCAAGCTTGTTGTGAACAAACTTTTGTGTTTAGTTGTTACACATTACAAGTCTAAAGTCAACTCTCTAACTAAACCAGTTAATGAGACGTCTGTGAGAAACAAGCTGTTTCATAGGTGGCTGCAGGTTTGCTGTTTTGAACATGAGTCAAGTTTCTGAGACGCTGCGTCTGGAGGAAATGACCTCATGTCTAACGACCAGAGACTTCACTGCAACAAAGAGCTGCATTTTCCAGACCTGTTTTCTCTGAGTCTTTCTGCAGATTATTCCACTCTAAACACCTGGATACAGAGAGGATATGCTGATGTTAGTTTGGCAGTATACTGTCCTTTTTGTTTGGATTGATTGTCTCATGTTTGAAAGCACCAGTTAACATAAAACTAAAGCGATGGCTTTGTTGTTTGTTGTTATATCACGGTTACTTTTGCAATTATAAAACCAAACAAGTCCTGTAATAACTCAGCTGACCTCTCAGAGGCAGCTGCTCCAACCTGGACTAAACAGTTTAATTTCCGGAGGCCGCTGGGACAGGCTTCAGCCCCCATGACCCCAAACAGAAAACAGGGCTAAAAGAAAATGGATGGATGATTGTTGATTTCTGTTTCCCTGTTAAAGGATTTAAAAACATGATTTCTTCTTGGTTATCTGGAGGGTATGAACACTTTTTGTTTGAAATCTCAGAGAAACTGTTTGTTTGTGGATCACGATTGAGAACAGACAAAACCTTTTGTGGATTAACAAAAAGCTGAGAAAATCACAAACCACCAGTTGTTTTTGCTTTTTACCTGAGCTGATAAACTTAAGAGAATCCTTCTGTGCGTTCCAGGAGATGACGTGAGCTGCACGGCAGACGGCCAGGTGTACACAAACAGGGACATCTGGAAGCCAGAGCCATGCCGGATCTGTGTGTGCGACAACGGCCAGGTCCTCTGCGACGAAATCCAGTGCGATGAGCTGACTGCCTGTGAGAAGGTGGTCATCCCCGACGGAGAGTGCTGCCCCGTTTGTCAGACGGGGACGGAGTCAACCAGCAGCGGCGGGACGAGCACGTTCGGTGAGGGAGCAGTCGTTATCTGTCAGGTTTAGAAGAGGAAAACGTCTATATGAGGGAATGAACTTTAATTTATGACTTAATATTGCAGCTGAAGGGCACGTTCATTTGCTCAAAAGGCTTCAAACATCTTTGTTTTAAAAGCCTCAAATGAAGACAGACATTAAGTTCCAATCAAGAGGAATAACAATATCACAGCCCTGAGAGATGTGTTAGTTTTGGCAGGTTGTCAGTGAATGGATCTATTTATCTGTCAAACAGTGAACAAATTACTGCCATTGTCAGGCTGCTGTTAATCGACTGCTTTGTTTACCTTGTCTGACCTGAGTAATGATGATAAATGAATCTGTGTGAAGCTGCTTCAGGATTCAATCAGGATTCTTGTATCTGTTCCTGACTCATGATGCAGAGGTGATAGGATGAAGAAGTAATGTGATCTCTCATGCTTTTTCCTCCATGCAGGCGGGGGCAGGATCTATAAGGTAGGTCACTGGATATTTCCTGTTTATCAGTGATGTTATCACCATCATGTAACATGAGTTTGAAAGCTCTTGTCATTTCTGTCTGTTTATTCAGGGTCAGAAGGGTGAGCCTGGGGATGTCCCACTTGTGAGTGTTTGTTAAATATAAACATTTTACACAGGCCTGTAATGTCAGAGAGCGAGGCTCGGTCTAATTGCTGGATCTAACCTGTGTTTTTGTTGATTTCCCTGCAGGTGACTGGTATCAGAGGCCGTCCTGGACCCATGGTGAGAAACTGTTGGAGCTGTTTTAGAGATTTCTTGGAAACCTCTGCAACTGTTTCCCAGCTTTGCAGTGAATGTTCAACTACCTGAATTAACACTAGGTGGCATAAGAGGACAGTTACCTCCTGCATAACTTCACCTTAAAAGGACGTCTGCACAGCTGAGTGGTCCCACAATCGTCTGTCGCTGTGACATTTTAAGCACCACAGTGATGCAGAGTAAAAATACAGCACAGGGCTGTGATGTGATTGCAGTGCTGTCACTCGCAGATTTTTATCAGCTTCTTTTTTTGTTTGTTAATAACAGGGACCTCCCGGCTCTCCAGGAGAAAGAGGACCACGCGGAAACAAAGGAAGGCCTGTATGTCACATATACATGGACACAACATGATAAACCAGAACAGTATTTAATGGTTACAGTATGCATCAACATTTTAGAGAGTTCAGAGTTGAATTACCTCAAATACAGAGCAGTCATCCCATTTCTTTACTTCCTTCGCCTTGTGGCTTCATGTTCAGACTGCTGTAATGACGTCTGTGTGTGTATGTTTTTAATAAACAAATCAAGTAGTTAAACATAGCATCATACCCATATGATCCATCTGCAGCTCCTTCATGCTCTTCATTCCAGCCTTTCACATGACATCTGGACTCTTCCATCACTGGGGTCATGAGAACGACCTCCATTACTCCTCATTCTGTCGAACCAGCCAAACTGGTCAAAAAACCCCACTGCTGTATAAAAACATTTTTCAGCTCCAGGGCGACAGACAGTCAAAATGTAACGTAATGTGCAAAGTTGATGTATAATGTGCTTACCAAGCAAAAAGTGTAGCAGGTTGATGAATGAGTGTGACCCTGTTGGTGGAGCTGTGGTCCAGTTGAGGGCAGCATTTTGAGGGTGATTTATTAGCACATGACCAGCGGTTTCCCTCCTGCACACACTTCACAGCTCCGAGTTCATGAACAACAGAGATCCAGCTGCATCGGTCGAATCAGTATCTTAGCAGCACTGATGGACTGATCGATGTACAGGTGAATCAGCATCTCTCTTGCTCTACTTTCTAGGGACTGCGGGGTCCTGCGGGTTACGATGGAGAGCCTGGTGTGCCAGGTCAGCCCGGTGAACCAGGACCTCCAGGACATCCGACACACGGAGTGAGTTGTGCAGGAAGCGTTCTCATATGCTGCAGACACACAAAGACAAAGTTACACCTACACACTACACCAGTGCAATTTCACTTAATTTACCATGAGAGTATTGAGGACTATTGTGTTGTGTTTTGTTGTTTATCATTTGTGCTCATTTTCTCAGTAATCTAATCTAAAGGGCGTCTGCTTCACCTGCAGGGTCTGGAGTCCCAGATGGCCTCAGGGTTTGATGGGAAAAAAACAGGACCCCAAGCCATGCTAAGTGGCTCACGGGTAAGAAAAATACTGCAACATATGAACGGAACTAATCTGCCAAGTGTTTCTTAAACCACTCAATCATAAAGCAGACTAAAGCACTATTTATCTTTTAAAATTAGCTTTGATTCTTTTTTGGAAACTTCCTGTTTGTAGCTTTGGCAGAGAACAGCAACAAGCTGACAATAAGAACAGGCCTGAGGTACAGTGGTAGAAATGTGTGCACAGGATGGTAATACTTATTTAATATGTTTGTAATTGAGGATCTAAGAATAGAGGCTGTCATATGCTGTACAGACTGTCAGCACGGGTTATATAAATAAACAGATGAAATGATTCTGATTTATAGTTGTCAAAATCAAAAGCTCTCTATTCACAAAGGTCTGCCTGTGTCTGATCGTCACTACATTTCTATCATGATTTAGACTTAAAGGGTTTTTCCATGAGCTTAGTGTTGCTCTTTTGTAAAGCTGGAGGAAGTGAGAGAGACAGATACAGAAAACAATGGTCAAATCAGTGCTGCAGATTGAGAGATCCTGACTCGATACTAGACAAGTCTGAAAGAAGGTATCCCTGTTGACAGAGCTACAGAAGACACATGCAGCATTATACAGTTCTCACTATGTTAATAAAACTCTCCATGACGACTAAACAACACTGATGTGTTTGAAGGTGCCACTTGTAAGTTTTGCTATCGCTACATAGCCAGCATTAGCATCAACAGCTTCACCTACCAGTCTAAAAGAAATGTAGTGAGTTCAACATGAAGTTTCATTCATTTATTTGCTAAGAGCTGTCTGGAGTAGTGGAAAGCAACACCAGTGTTTTGCTTCTAGTTCTATCACTTCTTTTTTTCTACTGAAGCTAGCATGCTAACTAGCTAGCCTCGGCCCAGTCGGCCAGTCTCAACATTTTCCGATAGTATCTCACTGAAGCTCTGGGCAATCTGCCATCACCACCGCAGCAGAGAAATAACTCCTTTAATCAGTGGAGTTCTCCTTTAAACATGGATATATTATGTAATATTGTGTGTTGTTCTTCCAGAAGTAGCTTGCTGCAATAAAACCACTGGAATTTTGGACCTACCAACCACCACACAAACACACTCAGCAGATTTGTGGGATCAAATACAGGAAGTGGTTGAATGTTGTAAAACACTGTCCTTGAACACTGTTAGAAGAAGTGCAGGAGTAAAGATCGAGGTATATAAGTTTATTCAGTCTCATTATGCAACATGGTGAAACTCTAAGAGGAACATAAACCATCTTATTCTGAGTTTTTAGCTTGCCAGCTACTGACTTCAGATTAGGATACATTTACTCTTGTTTTAATTAGAAAGTACATTATACATTTTCATTAGCAAGTACACAACCATCCTGCTTTGGCAGAGTTTTGAAATCAATCCATGCCTCTGTGTAACTGAATCACCATGAGGCAGAGTAATGGCCATAAAGACAGGGAGAGATGTAAAATCTGCTCTTTCTTTATTGTTCTTGTGGAGGTGCAAAATGTTTCAGCAACCGTTGAGACATTTTACAGTGACTAAGCTACACGACATAAACAGACCTTTACGACACGCCTGTTTTGTCAGACTTCGGTAAAGTTACAACACTCAAGTATTTCTTTGTGTGTGAACATTGGTCGGGTTGGAAATGGACCAGAAATTAAAGGACTGCTGTCTGTGCTCTGACGTCCATTTGTTAAGAAAATTTCTACTTTAAAAATGAATTGTTTTAATCTGGAATAGGTTGATCTGTGTTCATCGTTTGATTTTGCATTATGTTTGTTTTAGGGAGAGGCCGGAGCACGAGGACCTCCTGGCCCGAATGGCGCGCCTGTAAGTCCATGACATATTCAACAAGCTTAGACGGACACAGAACATCAGGGACATTTCATTACTTTGATTTGTTCCCTGTTTATATCTTAAATGTTTTATTGTTTCCCTCCTCCCTCCTCTAAGGGTCAAGCTGGACCACAAGGGCCTCCTGGAGATGTTGGAGATCCAGGACATATGGTATAACATTATTCCTCTGTAAATATAGTCACCAATACACCTACTATACTGCATATAAGAGAGGTGGCATATATTTTTGTTGGACTGTGAGGGTTGGTTATTCCTGGATGTTTACAACCTGACTGTGTGTTTCAGGGTCCATCTGGCCAAAGAGGACCGGAGGGTCCTCAAGGGAAACCAGGTGAAGATGTAAGTCAGCTCTGCGCTTCTTGTTGACGTGTTAAAGTCTGCAGAGACAGAATCACGTTTCGTCTTACTTTAAGCAAACTGCAGCGTTTTTCTTACAGTGTAAAGGTTCCAGCCTAAAGCAGCTGAGTGTGAATCTGTAATCACTGATTAGTATTTCCACAGTTTGACAGCCCAGGCTGTGTTTATTACATTTTGAAGTGGAGGATCCTGGAGCCCTTTGACAATTAGAGTGCATACAGACAGAGAGTATACTCACAGACATTATCTGAACTGTCAGAGTTTAGAGTGGTGTTATAATAACGTATCATCACCGACCTGCAAACACTTCATTTTCCATGTCAGACTGAAAGAAGGTTGAGTTTCTGCTAAATCCAAACACACTGTTTAAACATGTCTTCTAGCATTTTTCTGTCTTTCCTTTCCATTCGTGGGTTAGTAAGACAAAATAAAAGACTACGTGTTGGTGACAAGTGTCGTGAAAATGGCATAATGAAAGGATTCGGTTCCTACAAGAAGCCAACAAAAGAGTCTGTGTTTCTAAACTCAGTGATGAGTAAAAAAGTCATGAGAAAATATTAGAAACAAAATGTGGAAAACCACGGACATTAACAAACACAGATTACATTAAGGACGGTGCACCTCTATCTGTGTATGAGTCAGATGGTTTTCATTGTTTAAACAAGAAGCCAAAAACCCACTTCAGTAACAACAAAACCAGAGAGGGAACATCTGATGTGCAGCCAAATGGGTCTGTGATATGTAACTGTCTTATCCTCACACAGGGAGAACCAGGCAAACCAGGAAACTCTGGAGAAGTTGGATTCCCTGGATCACCAGTAAGCCTCTCCTCCTCTATACATTCAACAACTAACTGCACAAACTGTATGACTACAGAGGCGACACTGTAATCTCCTGTTTCTTATTCATGAGTCCTCAGGAGATAAAACTGATGATGCTGTTCCATGTCACACACTTTAGGGTTCTAGAGGATTCCCTGGTACTCCTGGGCCTCCTGGACTGAAGGGTCACAGAGTGAGTGAAACATTTCTGTTCTGTTACTCCTTTTCCTCTCTGTACTCACAGGTACAAGTTTTAACAGTTTCTTCTCTCTTGTTAACAGGGCCATGCTGGACCACTTGGTCAAAAAGGTGAAACTGGAGCTGTTGGATCAAAGGTGAATGTTGATTGGATGACTGCTTGTTGGTTAAATGATTTCTTTGACTTGCCTTGCTACAAGGCCTGTAAATTACCTTATCTTACTATAAGTAAATAAATACCTTTCCTCTGGTTTTCTAGGGTGCTACAGGACCTCCTGGTTCAATGGGAGCACCTGGACCCATGGTAAGTTATATTCTACTGCTTTTTTCCCTAATGTTTCAAGAAGTCTGACACCCATAAGTTGCCTGGGACAGCCCATACTGATTATATTATTCTGATATGAACGTATGTGGACTACAGTAAACAGACACTGATTTTGCTTTGTCGGTTCTTATCTTGAACGAGACAAGGCTGTATCCAGAATGGTTTAAATACTTCTTCCTCTGAACTTCCTCACGTTTAACACATGCAGTGAATGGAGGACAGATGTAATTTATCACTGTCTGTGTGGAACAGGGTCCTGCTGGGATGCCAGGGGAGAGAGGACGCCCTGGACCAGGCGGTATAGCAGTAAGGATGATATCACTACGCAACACTAACATCTGCTACCAACTTTTTCTCGTCCAGCATTTGGACATTTGGAATTAATGTGTACCTGTTTGTAACTAATAAGGTTTATTTTAAGTATCATCTGTTTGTAAAACTGGGTCCTTACAAAGTGACTGTCTAACTGTGCTTTATGAATCAAAGTGAACACTTTTTGTCTTTTAGGGTAAACGTGGGTCACCTGGTAATATTGGAAAACCTGGTCCAATGGTAAGTCAGTGTTCACACTGTTGTGGATTTACTTCATACTTCAGTAACCAACATAGCATTAGTGACCAGTTTAGTTTACACACACACATAGAAGTGGATCTAAGAGTGAAAGTATTTTGTAAATAATTTTTTCTTGAATCATTGATGAGGACGGTCATGCAACCTCTGACATTTTCGATTTATCTTTAAAGTCTTATTTTCAATGCTCTCTGTTGATCAGGGTCCCCTGGGTCTCAATGGCCCACCTGGATATCCAGGAACCCCTGGAATGAAAGTAAGTACAGTAAAACCACTCAACCACTCTTCCATCACCTACAGTATATTCTCCTGTTCATGCTAATGGCTCTTTAAATGACTTTATTCACTGTTATTGTTATTACCATTCACTGTTTTATCATATTTAAAGACTATAGTCTGACACTAAATCTAAAGCCAAACATGTCAGTGTCACATTTCTGTCTGTTAATTGTACCTGGCGACTGTTTTCCTAAGGGACAACCTGGCCCCACAGGAGTTCGGGGTCCTGAGGGCCCACAGGGACAGAGAGGAGAGACTGGTCATCAGGGTAGAGCTGGACCAGTTGGCATCAGGGTAAATTTCTTTCCTTCTTTCTTTACTTACACTCACAGAGGAGTTTTGTTTTTGTTTTGTTTTAATGGAGAAACTTTTCTGATCTGTGATTGTGTTCAAAGGGACCCATGGGAACAGATGGTGGCCCAGGTGCCAAAGGACCAGTGGTACGTACACTCTTATTTAATTAAAACAACTTGTTTATGTGTGATATGACTGCACTGGGGTCACATGTAACATGGCTGACTATTCACAGGGTAATGTTGGTCCACAAGGTCCAGGTGGCCATCCTGGACCCCCTGGCCCACCAGGACCTCAGGGAAGCACTGGTCAACCTGGTATCAAGGGACAACTGGTAAATTGACTTTTAAGTTTTATTAAATTATTTCTGGAATATTTTAAAATCCTTACTAATGTCTGGATGTTTGTGCCACAGGGAGATGTTGGTGTACCAGGATTTAAAGGAGAGGCTGGGCCCAAAGGAGAATCTGTAAGCTCCACATGTGTCCGCAGAGACAGCTAGGTTTTAACTCTGCTCTATGAGAAAAACACTAAAATCTGTACATGTAGACTAGACTTGCCTCTTGGTTTCAAGCATATTCTGGCTTGTGTGTTGACTTCATAGGGTCCGCCAGGCTCTCAGGGAGTGATTGGACCTCAGGGTGAGGAAGGAAAGCGAGGACCACGTGGAGACCCAGGGTCTGTCGGCCCTCCTGGTCCTGTTGGTGAGAGAGTGAGTCAGCATCCTGCCTCCTACTGTAATATTCATCAGTCATAGAGCTGCACTTTGAGGACAGGGGTCATCACAGTAATAAATTCAATCCAGAAAAGCAATCACTCTGTGGGAAAGAAAAAAAAAATCAAGGGCACTGTGAATCATTTTAGCAAATTAGTTTGTGACACTGGAAATGCTCCTATTTATGCAGGGAATATATAGATTCTTGGATAATGTCAAACTGTTGCCTCAAGAAGGTCCTGAGTTTGAATCCCAGGCAGCTGTAGCCTCTCCTTGTGTCTATGGAGTTTCCTCCGGGTGCTCTAGTTTCCTGCCACAGTCCAAAAAACTCGGTGAACTACAGAATAAATTGCCCATAGACAAGTGACTGCCCCCACAGTGACCCTGCACAGAATCCGGTGATAAATGACAGACATTTGCTGGTATGGATTTTCTAGACACATCTAGATGCAACCTTTTCAGGTTAGGGAACTTTCCTTTTACAGGAATGTGATCTTTACTTCATTGGTACAGTTCTCCTCTGCGTGAGTATAATTATGGTATAGAACTGAACTTGTTGATGTGTTTCATAGGGAGCTCCTGGTAACAGAGGATTCCCTGGTGCTGATGGGCTGCCAGGACCTAAGGTACATTTATGGTTTCTAGAAACTGGTCTACAGCATTATGTAGTATAACAAATGATCAAATAGTAACAGCAAACTGAATTAATCATCTTTATTTTTTCTTTCCTTCTAAAGGGTGCTCAAGGAGATCGTGGCATATCTGGACCACCAGGGCCCAAAGGTTCTCTAGGAGACCCTGGGCGTACAGGAGAACCTGGTCTACCAGGTGCAAGGGTAACACTGAAGAGCTTGACATTTTACTTCTCAGCTAAAGTATCTTAATTCATCCATCCATCATCCATTCATTTTTGATCTCTTTTCCAAAGGGTCTTACTGGTACCCCTGGAGTCCAGGGGGCAGAGGGCAAGCCAGGACCGCTGGTAGGTCACAGTGCTCAATCACAGATTCATTGTTGTGGACGTAGAATGTGTTGTAATTATAATCACTCTTAGTTAGCTTTAAGGGTGTGATAGATTATCAGTGCTGGGTTGAGTCAAAGCATGGTTTGCTTCTGTCGAAGGGCGCCCCTGGTGAGGACGGTCGTCCAGGCCCCGCAGGGTCCATCGGTAACAGAGGCCCCGCAGGAACCATGGGAGTACCTGGCCCCAAGGGCTTCAGTGTAAGGCTGCAGAGTCACTGAAGACGTTGCATTTCAAAGTCAGTCTGATCCGTCTGTTTCTCTTCAGTTCTTCTTGTCTCTAAACCTGTTTTACTTTCAAAGGGTGACCCAGGAAAGACAGGTGAGCAAGGATCTGCAGGAGTGCCAGGTCAAAGAGTGAGTACTATTTATCAATGAAAAACTGTGTGGTGCACTTTGTTTTGCTGATGCAAGTCTGTCTTTGGGAGATGTGGAATGAGCAGGTTTTTAATTGTCACTTTGTTTTCAGGGTCCTCCTGGAAAAGATGGAGAAGTTGGCCCTGCTGGTCCCCCTGGCCCACCTGTGAGTGTCTGCTTTCTCTTTTGTTTCTGTTAATTACATTTTTATTCTACAGATCACTGAGACATTATCATCCCTTCTCGCAGGGTGTTGCAGGAGACAGAGGAGAGCAAGGACCTCCAGGTGTGAATGGATTCCAGGTACGTATTGACTGGTAGTAAAATGTGAGAAAAGCAGTTCATGAATGCATTCTCTGTAAAATGTCTTAGACCTCAGTGTGTGCTGCAGAAGTGCTGTGATGGTCATCTTTAACATCTTTTGTGGTCTCAGGGTTTGCCAGGAAATCAAGGCCCCCCTGGAGAACCTGGAAAACCAGGTGATCAAGTAAGTGTGACAAAAGCTTCAAATCCTGCTTTGATCAATCACATCAATATAATGTTGTTAAATCGTTTGAAAAGTTATTGATGGAGCTTGATGGTGATGAGGACTGTTGGTTATTTTCAGGGTATTCCTGGAGAGCTTGGCGCTGTGGGTCAGATTGGACCAAGGGTAGGTGGATTTCCCCATGAAATACATTCATTTCAGTTACTCTGAGGTCGATAGTGACACTGACTATCTGAGACTGAAACTGGTGATTTTCTTTTCTCCAGGGTGAGCGTGGAATTCCAGGGGAGAGAGGAGAACTGGGCCCAACTGGTCTACAGGGACCTAAAGGAATCCCCGGTGCTCCTGGTCCAGATGGGCCGAAGGTACGATTACAGTTGCACAACCTATGTAAGCAGCAGCAGATACTACATTTTAAACAAAGGACTAACCCTGGTGTTTGTCATTGAAGGGTAGCCCCGGTCCCCCTGGTGCACTAGGTGATGCGGGTCCTCCAGGTCTTCAGGGAATGCCAGGAGAGAGGGGCATCTCTGGTCCTCCTGGGCCTAAAGGTGACAGAGTAAGTTTGTCACCATCTTCTTTTTATATTGTTGCTCATGATATACCATGTGTTTCATGTCACACATGAAAAATAACGAGTGTGTGCTCTGATCTGTGCTAACACTGAATAAAGGAGCCTTACACTTTTTTCCCTGTCTGTATAGGGAGCAATTGGTGAGAAAGGATCTGAAGGAACACCTGGAAATGATGGTGCAAGAGTAAGCAAAACATCTTTCATTTAAGGTCACAACACATTCAGTCTCAGCTCAGCTGTGGATAAAGAAGCTCAGTTTACATTTGTAGGACTAAAGCAAATCTACAACTGATGATGCATCAGTGCAGAGCTGGAGACTTGTCGCAGCTTGTTTAAAGAAATGAGGCCACTGACGTGACTGCACAAGTTACTGATAGCAGTAATGAGCTGATTTCCTTTCTGTCAACAGGGGGCCCCAGGTCCTGTCGGCCCACTAGGACCTGCTGGACCCAGTGGTGAGAAGGTACAGTTTTTCTTTTCTTTCTTACATGTGTTAAAAAGCTGCTTTTCACATCACAAAAATTCAAAGTTATGACTGCAGGACACGAAGATGTTTTGAAGAAAGTGTCAGCTCCCAGAATGCCCCACTGTGCTGTTAATCCTTCTGCTGCTTCTCTTGGCTGTATTTGATCACATCCTCCAGCTTGTGACTTTGGCTTGCATTACTTTTACAAATATAAAAAACACTGGTTTTATGGGGCAGCACAGGCTCAATAAATGACTGTAGAATTATTCTCAGTAAACATGTTATATCGCTGCAGGGAGAACCTGGACCCAAAGGACCAGCTGGACCTCCTGGATCCAGAGGAGTGCCTGTGAGTAGACCTGGCCAGTGTTTTCAACTTAACTACATTTTATCGATTTTACCCTTGTTTATTGTGCTGCAGTATATTAAGTTAAGTAAGTTATTACATAGTGCTTTGACTTATAAATACATCTTCTAACACAGGGTGCAAGAGGTGACCCTGGCCCAATCGGTGCTGTTGGATTTGCTGGACCCCCTGTAAGTAGTTGAAAACACTCCCCTCATCTTTATCTCCTAAAACTATTTATTTTTCTATTTAATGCACTGTTATATATATATTATATATATATATGTTTACCAATCTTACCTAAACATTACAGGGTCCTGATGGTCAACCTGGAGTCAAGGGAGAGCCTGGAGAGCCAGGTCAGAAAGGAGATGCTGGATCACCAGGACCTCAAGGCTTGGCTGGGGCTCATGGACCTCCTGTAAGTTTACCTGAAAAATTCTCTCAATAAAAAATGACTTAAACAGCAGTTGTTCTGTCACATTTTCATCAGCAGTTTCTGTTGGACTTTTATTTGGTCCATTTTTTAGGTCTTGGTACATTAACTGTAACTGTGTCGTCTGGTGACTTTATGTCAGAGACGTTAGCTTTTGTGTGCTGCAAACAGACTCCTGATAAATACTTTTCTGATTAAGTGTTGTTGTTTTTCAGGGGCCAATTGGAGTTGCTGGACTGAAAGGAGGAAGAGGAACACAGGGCGCACCGGTAAGATCATTTCATAATGACAGAGCTGTTATTCCAATGAAACAGGAAGAGTATCACTCCTGCCTATTCACTTCATCTTATGCAGATTTCAGTGTTTGTCAAACAGCAGATGTCACCTGTAAATCAGTTTGTGAACACCTTGTGTCATTTTCCTGTTTCCAGGGTCCTACTGGTTTCCCTGGATCTGCAGGAAGAGTCGGACCACCAGGCCCAACTGTAAGTTTAGTTCTTACTGGAAATGAAAACACATTCAGGGCTACAGTGACGACATATATTTGCAATATGACTGCATGCTCCATGATTGTAACCCTTCCTACCAGGGTCCAGTTGGAGAGCCCGGACCTCTTGGACTTCCAGGGAAAGAGGGACCCCCTGGTCTTCGTGGAGACCATGGACCCCCCGGAAGACAGGGAGAGCGAGGTCCACCAGGTCCGCCCGGCAGCCCAGGAGACAAAGGGGACTCTGGAGAAGATGGGCCCACGGTAAACTCATGCTCTTGTTATGACAAGCTGCCAGTTTGATGCACACTGAGGACCACATGTTAAAATTTCTAAATTACGATAGTATGGTCAGTGTGGTGGTATTACTGCCAACCAGAATCTCAAAGCCAGAACATGTATTGATTCTGTCCACATTGAATCTAAATGTTCTGTGTGCCGTGATCTTGGCTTTAGGGTCCTGATGGTCCTCCAGGCCCAGCTGGAACTACAGGACAGAGAGGCATTGTGGGTCTTCCTGGTCAGAGAGGAGAGCGTGGGATGCCAGGCCTTCCAGGACCAGCGGTCTGTATCACTGACGTCCTCATGTCATTTACTGGACGTGGTTTTAGTTCAATGCTTCTACAACTTAGAGTTAATACTGATGTGTCTGTTGATTAGTGTGTGTGGTGTACCTCTTTCTTTTTCTTAGGGTCCACCAGGAAAACAGGGATCCCCGGGACCATCTGGAGATAAAGGCCCCCCAGGTCCAGTGGGTGTTCCTGGCGCCAATGGACCTCGTGGTGATCCTGGTCCTGATGTAAGCACAAGTTTTAAAAATGGTTTCAGTTACATTACCCATGTGTTTCTCAGATGTTGCCATAACGTGTTTTGGTGTGCTCCTCAGGGCCCTGCAGGATCTGACGGTCCACCAGGCAAGGATGGCGTTCTTGGACAAAGAGTAAGAGACAAAAAAGAATTCAAATGTGAGGTTTGTGTTGATGTGTGTATATGTTTTCCATATTTCAAGTGACTGACAGGGGTTACCTTCTCTAGGGAGACAGAGGAGATCCTGGTCCAGAGGGCTTGGTCGGTCCACAGGGACTTCCAGGCACTCCAGGTCCTGTTGGTGCACCAGGTGATGCTGGAAAGAGAGGAGATGCTGTAAGTGGACTGTGTGTTAGTTTGTATCTCTGTCCGTCAGCAGGATGCAAAAGATTAAGAACAGAGCAGCAAAAACAACAAAAACAGAGATCAGTCTGAAGGTGGACTGGATTTCACCCCTCAGGGCATGTTAGAACATAAATGGACTTAATATGAAGTGATGGGAATGATGTGCTTGGGTATAATTAGGAGTTGGAGTTTTTCAGTGTTGGCAGAGGTCTGTGCTCCCTGATGGCTGTATAATTATTTGACTCATTTGCAGGGCTCACGAGGACCTGTCGGTCCGCCTGGCTCAGCTGGAAAGAGAGGATTAGTGGTGAGTATCTGATATCCAATATTAGCCCAGAACCAGAATGAGGACGCCCCCCTTTCAAAGCAAATATGAAATGTGTTCAATTTGTCCTAATTCAGGGACCCCAAGGACCACGAGGAGATAAGGGTGACCTGGGTGATCACGGAGAGAGAGGACAGAAGGGACATCGAGGTTTCACTGGTTTGCAGGGTCTTCCTGGACCTCCAGTAAGTCAGAGTGATGCTCAGTAATGAGAACATGTCATCTCACATCTGATTCATCTCAGATGTGAATCTTTCCTGACACACCCAGAGCAACATACTCTAGTTACACTGTTTCTCCATGATGCTCAGATTCACTTTGCCAGCCGTGCTCTAAAATGCAAATTCAGAACAACAGTGATGAAAAAGTTGAGTGATGAAAATGCATGCATTTCACTTTTGATGGTTTTCTGGTTCTTCTATATTTTTTCACACAACTTTAATGCAGAGCATCAACACAAGTGCAAAGTCTTCTGCTATGACTGTTCTCAGTCCTGTTCCTAATAAGACAAATCTGTTTCTGCTGTGTGAGAACACATTGAGGTGGAAAATAAAATAAAAACACTCCCTAATGACAGTGAAGGGACAATACTAGATAGTCACCTCTCCGCTGTACAGAGCTGTGTGAATGTAAGACAAGAAAATCTGTGGGAGAACACCAGAAGTCCAACACTGTAACAGTATCACACTGGAAAATGCTACAAATCAGGAGAGACCCAAATCCAGACTGGACTATAACTGGTTGTTCCCTTATCTTTCTCTAACATTGAAAATTCCTGACAAAGAAAAACAATCATTCATTATGAGTTTAAGGCTAAAAAACTAAAAACTGCAATATGCATTTTCTCTCTTGCAAACTAGAATGCAGTTCTAAAAATACACCTGAACACAGAAAACAAATATGCTACACATTCTATAATGTAGAATTAAAAACAGATGTATATCAGATTTATAGAGGGAAGTCTTGTGGTTCAGATGTGAGTTTCCTGCTTGAGTTCATCAAGCACTGGTGCAGTAAAGATACTAATGAATATTTATTGCCTTTAGGGTACAACAGGTGAGCAGGGAGCTCCAGGAATTGTTGGACCAGGTGGCGCAAGGGTATGATAATATTATTCTATATAAGTTTCATGCTTACATTCATTTTGGAATTAAACTCTAAGCTAACGACTTTTAACTGGAATGTGATTCAGGGGCCTCCTGGACCTATTGGGCCTCCTGGAAAGGAAGGATACATTGGACAGCCAGGACCCATGGGACCTCCTGGAACCCGTGGAATCAGTGGAGAAATTGGGCCAGAGGTACCATCTCATTACACAGTACAGAGAGAAAGTTCTAACTGTATGTTATGTTGTCTGTTGAATTCATGAAAGATTGCAGCAAACTTAGTTAAAAACAAAAGAGAAAAATTGTTTGAGTCAGTAACAGCTTTAAAGAAAAGCCTAAGACTAAACATCTTTTAAACAGATGCAAGGACGAGGGGAATGGTTTACGAGTCTTATTATTATCTGAACGAGAGTCAAACACCCAACTACTCCTAAATCCACAGGGTCCTCCAGGAGAGCCCGGTCCCCCAGGTCCTCCAGGTCCACCAGGGCCTCCCATTGCTGCTGTAGAAGACCTCTTTGGCCCTCACGATTACGACTCTGGCCCTCCTCCTCCTCCTGAGTTCAGTGAGGACGAGGCCCTGCCCAACAGCAACTCCTCCACCATCGTGCCTGTCGACCCTGGCGTCCAGGCCACACTGAAGGCCCTCAGCAGCCAGATCGACAGCATGAAGAGCCCAGACGGCAGCAAGAAGCATCCTGCAAGGACCTGTGATGACCTGAAGAGATGCTACCCCATGAAGAAGAGTGGTGAGTGTCAGAGAGAGGAATGAGTGTTTTGGGAGACTTTACTCTTCCAAGTAATTCTTACCATGATAGATGTAGAATAAATCAACACTTTAGCTGAAAGGTTCTGCTACATGTTCAAAAATCCAAAGAGTTGTATCACTGTTTTTTTTATGTAGGTGAGTTCTGGGTGGATCCAAACCAAGGCAGCGCTGAGGACGCCATCAAAGTGCACTGCAACATGGACACCGGAGAGACCTGCATCGCCGCCAACCCATCCAGCATACCTCGTAAAGTGTGGTGGAGCTCTTCCAGGAACAAACCCGTGTGGTTCGGAGCTGACATCAACAGTGGAACACATGTGAGCACCTCCATTTTGACGATGGGAGAGAGAGGGGGGAGCAGGGCTGTGAACGGCAAACACACAAAAAGTTGTTAAAGCCTTTAGAGAAAAAGAGTCCTGTAAAGACTGAGACTGAAGTGAGAACGACGTGCTCAGACATGATGCAGAACAACTTAATTTTAGGGAGAGAAATAATGAAAAACTCATGTATTTGAAATAGTGCATCCTGGCTTGCTGGTGGACTTTTCAAGGCTCTTTACTGATTGCCGTTTTTGTTTCTCCAGTTTGCTTATGGCAACAAAGATCAGCCAGCCAACTCCATCACAGTGCAGATGACCTTCATCCGCCTTCTGTCCAAAGAGGCTTCCCAGACCATCACCTACCACTGCAAGAACTCCGTGGGCTATAAGGATGAGAAGACCGGCAACTTTAAGAAAGCTGTGATCCTCAAAGGCGCCAACGACCTGGAGCTTAAAGCAGAGGGAAACAACCGCTTCAGATACACAGTGGTGGAGGACTCCTGCTCAGTAAGTTCACATGTTTTAGTTGAGACTTTGCTCTTTTTACATATTCATTCATTCAAGCTCGCTGTTTTGGCTTCAAACCCTCCTGTTTAGGTTTAGTCTGTTCTCACCTGTGCTGTTCACAGACAGACAGCAGCTAACTCTCTTTTAGCAGCAAAAATGATAAGCAGATAACAGTAAACAGTACAAGTTAGCGATTAACTAATGAACATTGTGGAGCATTTAGAGAGTAGAAAACGGCTGCAGCTGATGAGTTAAGTTGAAAAAACTGACGCAAGCAGGTGGTAATGTTAGCTAGGTTGGGTAGCTAACGTTGGTACCGCTAGTAAAAGCGGGTACCTCTGATATACATTATGGCTTTAGTAGGCTGTTTCTTGGTATGAGTCCACGTATTCATGTTTTGGTTATCAGTCCATTTCTGTACTGCCCAAAAAAATTGCGAAAATAGCTAACTAAGGCTGTCTCTTTTGCCAGGCAAAGATAGCTAGCTAATGCTAGCTTTAGTCGCCTTAGCTGGGCAGCACAGAAAAGTACAGTAAACCGAAACACGAAGACGTGGGCTCATAGCAGGAAACACCCCATTAAATCCATAGCAAATATCAGGGGTGGCCGTTTTAACCGGTGGGTGGTAACTAGGTTAGCTAGTTAACATCAGCACCTACTAACTTCAAACTTCAACTCACTTTTGTAACTTATCAACAACAGCCATTTCCTCTTCTCTTTCATTACAAGGAAAGCAACACAATGACAGTGAATCTTTTTTTGGACTCAGATCTATTTAAACAACACAGAACATAGAACTGCTGCATCCTGGAAATAGGAGAACCACGACAAAGTTGGACCCGGAAACGGCTGTGACCTCAGACTTAAAAGTGGATCTCATGTGACACCAGCCAGTCTGATCTTAGTGCCGGTCCCAATAACAGATAAATGGGAGGGTTGCGTCAGGGAGGGCATCCAGCATGGAAAACCTGTGCCAAGTCAAATATGCAGCTTGGCAACAAGTATTTTTTGGCAGAGAAAGAAGGACTCAGTTACTGGGCAAAGAAACTATTCTGTAAAGTCAGTGCCCAGTCATAAAAATGCTGTTTCTTGATATGTATAAAAGCTACAAAACTACTAAGATACTGACTGAATTTCCATTTGTTTGTCTCCCTTTCACAGAAAGCAAATGGCAACTGGGGCAAGACAGTGTTTGAGTACAGGACACAGAAAACAGCAAGACTTCCTATTGTGGATATTGCCCCTGTGGACATTGGTGGCCCTAATCAAGAGTTCGGCATCGATATCGGGCCCGTGTGCTTCTTGTAAGACCGTCAGCGATCGGTCGGGGATGCGTCGGGGACAATCCTGAGACTATTGAACTGACAGCTGACACGATCAGCCACGTTGTACATACGAGTACTGAGAACTATTCTGGCCCTGTGGCAAGATATTTATTGTGCCTTTCGACCCAGTTCAAGACATCGAAGATTTGTAAGTTAGATGAATGTTTGGAATTTACATAAAAAATTGGTAAAAATCAGAATCATTCCTCTGTCTTCTTGTGTATGTTTGACTTTAAGCTTCAAGCATTTCGAGGCTCACTATGGTCCAGTCTGGTCCATAGGTCTTACCTTTTAATTTTATTTCACAAAACAACACCGCCAAAGATTTATGAGTATAAAAGCTTTAAACTGTTAATTATAACTGCTGTTTATAGGCCCAGAAAAATCCCACTGAAAACCCCACTACTAATTTTTACAGATTTGTCTGTTCTTTTTTTATTTTAAATGTCTGAATATAAAACAACATTGTGGTGCTATTGAGGAACCAATACAGCTGATGATGCGTTCACCAGCTCAGGTATTTTCTTATGACAGTTTTGATGAACCAATGTCTGTATCCAGTTATTTTAAACTCTGTACCAATCACGTAGAACATTAAAGACACATTAAGACTGTCGATTCCTCAGTGTTAGCTACCTCGTCACCGAAACTGAGAAAACGATGACACTACATGTAAATCTTTTCTTTTTCACAGGTGCTGTTTTGTAAGTAGTGTGATGATCTTTGTGCACTTCTCCCAGGCTTCGCGGTACAGGGCAGGGTTTGGGGTTGCCAATAAAGATCTTTCTGTCAACGATGGAGAGATGAATGAGGTGTCGTGTGAGTGGTGTGTGGTGATTTGTGACATTTTTTTTCTTTTCCCTCAACTTTAATATCGAACAGTAACAGGTAGCACAGAATATCCTATTTTTATGCATGTCAGTTCCCCCTTTGCAGTATCCTGGACTTATATGCTCTTGAAATCTTTTTTTTTTATAATCAGTTTTATAGAATAAGGTGGCTGTGAGTGCCTGTTTGCTTTGTATTTCTTGCTATGCAACAAATTAAACAAAATGCTTGTTAATCCCCCCAAGCTCCTGTCATATTAATTCAGGTATAGTTAGGTCCGTTAAGTTTGTTATTTTGCACACAGACTCATTTTTAGACATATTTTTGTAGTTTTAAAAAACAAATGTACTTGACATAGTTACACAGTTGTTTCTAATGTAAGCTGTTTGTTTAAAATTTTTATGAATGTGCCTTCAAGTAATTCCATTGTGACCACTTGGTTCATATTTGAGCATATTTATTATAGATTTGTAAAAGTTTGCAAGGCCTGACTGCCTGCGAACACCCGGGAGGCAGAGAGGAGGAGGAGGAGGAGGAGGAGGAGGAGGGAGCTTTCCACACTGGAAGCAGATGCGTTTCATCTTTTGAAAATAAATATTGAAAATATTTCTCTCTGCCTGTTCTTGTTTGAGGAGAGTTCATTTGGTCCTTTGAAAAACTTGATTTCAGCCTCAAGAGGGAGAGTGTGGAATCTTGAGGCTAAAACAGAAAATCTGTGATGAATGTCGGGAGACATGAAGCCAGACTGCAGGATTAATACAGCTGTAGCTGAAGAAGTGGGACAATGGCAGAGTGAACTGTCACTGAAACTGAATAGGCGCAGTCACGCTTTGTGCTGATATTTCCTTGTTTACCACTGCAGTGTAGTGTGTTAGCATGTTAGCATGCTGCAGGTATCTGGTCATAAACCAAAGTATTGGTTTGTACTAAACTTTCTGACGATCAATTCGATAGTTTTTGAGATATTTTAGTCTTTTTGCCATCTCTTAGAGATTTACAATCAAACACATTAACTACTGAACAGCTAAAGAAAGTCAGAAGAATAATATGAGGATCAATGTGCAGCATTTTTTGCAGTATTTTCTTTAATAACTGTAACAGCAAAGTCAATGCAACCAAAAGTAAAAGAATGGGAATAGTACTGCATGTATGGACAGAGTCTGTCCAAAAAAGTGCCTTCTGGTGCAAGAGAAGAGGAGACTAAGATGACGACAAAGTCATAATACGACAGGTAAATACTGAAATGTCAACTCAAATGACTTTACATGTTAAAAAACAAACAACAACAAATCCATCTGGATTAATGAACTACTTAATGTGTGACTTGATGCTGAGTAAAATAAGCTACAGTATGTGATGTTATGGGCGAGCTGAAAGTCTGTGTTAATGATACAGGTTCCATTTATTTATCTTGCCAGCTTGTGTTGGCGTACAAACAGGAATGTGTCAACAATACAGAATTCAAATGGTGCATACACACAAACTGTCTCATATGAAAATTCTGACACAGAGTGTACCATTAAACATATTCCACTATTTACATCTCTCATTTCCTGTGCAAGCAAAGGTACTCAAAACTACTCCTTCCATACTATTATTATTTTTTTCTTACAAAAATAGTTCTTTTCTATAATGGATCTGTGTTTACCTTGAAATATCGAAAAACCAATCTAAATGCAAATGCATATAAACCTCAAGATGAAAACTGTGACATCTTGACTCGACTGTGGAGTGGATTTTGGCACTTCTTCATACAAACGAGATAAAAGTACGCGACGAGGAACATCTTCTTGGCATCAGCAGCGGCTGTCGAGCGGGTCCAGAGAGAAGACGGTGCCCTCTAAGGTTAGTCCCATTTTGAACCCCTCCTGGAAGACAAGTCAGTCAACAGCTGTGACACACGGACGTGATCTCTGAGAGGAACACAGGGTCTGAGGGATGTTTAGATTAGAGCCAATGGCAAGAAAAGGCTGTAAACCTCTGAGGTTAAGAAAGAATGAAATGATCAACAAGACAGAGATTACAGCACGGCCGCTCCGTCATGCTCCGTCATGCTCCGTCATGCTCTATACACAAGATCATAAGCCCAAACACAAACAACAAGGCATGCATCTCCACGGAGGAGGCACCAGTGAAACTCACAGTCAGATTTCATTTAGCTGACTGCACAAGATAAATGCAGCCAAACTGGACTGGTAATTGTTTTAATGTGCTCTTTCATAATGCATTATTTGATACGGGTCACAACTGCAAAAGCGTATTTTTATTACCATAATGAAAAGCTTACTGATGTATGATGCACCTCTGTGTGTTTGCTCACATTAGTCTGTTGTTGTCCATAAAAGAGACAAAAGAAGCTCATTAGCTGCAGAGCAACAGAGCTGAGACAATAAGACACAAGCTGCTGATTAATGACATGGCCACAGATGCACCGTGAACATTCAAGTTTCTTTCAGTGTGAGAACATGCAGCAACATTCAAAGCATGCACGACAAACAGAGTCAGAGCACAGGCAGAGAGCAAAGAGTACAAACCATCTCTGCCGCTACAAGTAGAAAGAAGAGGAAGAGATGAGTTTGAAGACGTTCAAGTTTGCACTAAAGAGAAGAAAAATGTGTATCAGAGCAACACTGCCTCCTACTGGCCACACACGGCTAAGAGTCAGCAGATGTTCTGCTGCAGCTGATGCTGAGCTGAAGTCAGGATTCTCTGATCAGACTTTAAACAGACAGAGAAAGACATCAGCTGTGTCTGTAACAATCTGACCACACTCTGAAACTCACTTTGGAGGCTGATGAAATAAAAACTGACAGGACTTCACCGTCCTCAACTATTTACAGTGGTGGGAAATTCATACATGTAAAACCTCAGGCATTAATTTAGTGAAATCAGCTCATCTCTGCTTAAACGTTTCATTTTTAACCTCCAGACTATTTTAAAGCTTCTTGTCTTGTGGCTGAGCGATGAGCTGAGTGAACGTGTGGCTCAGTGTTTACATGTGAAGGTGGTAAAGAGAGAAAACTCTGCAGAGACGCCTCAGTTTTGTGTTTTGGAGAACGCAGCCATGATGAAAACTGGCTGTGTTTTTATGGTGATGGTGATGAAAACACTTCAGTCTCCTACACTCCTGATTCCAGTGTAACCCTGCAGCTTAACTTCACACTCTGTTTGACCAGCATCACCTCTCTGACCGTCACATTAATCATGACATCTTAATGTCTTTGCTCATGTGAAGGAACTGTTGATTTAACTCGAGTCCTTTACAACAGCTCTGCGCCCTCAGACGGGCCCGCCCCAGAGTTTGAGAACCACCAGCGATGATATGTGAAGCCTCGAATGAAAATGATCCAGAGCAGCTTGCTGCTAAATGCTGTTATTGTTTCCTCCTTCCAGACAGCAGAGAGCTACTGTTATTTCTAATGAGCACATTCTTCTTTTTATGATGACACTGTTCATTTACTGCTCCGTCACAGCACAGCTGGGACATGAAGACATTTTCACTGAAAGCTGAAAACACCTTTTTATTAATGCAGTTATTTATGAATGTTGAACTGGTTTCAGGTCCCTAATAAATCTAACTCAGTCATGTTCGTGTCATTGTGCTTTTTAAAGAGAATCTAAACAGGAACACAGGATGGGATCATCTCTCATGTCTGCTGGTGTTTTGGCTTCATGCACCACAGTCTGACAAAGCTCATCTGTTTTAACATGAATAATATTAAGAAAAAGGGCACTGCTCGCTTTCAGTTCACAACAGGCCAATTAAGACCAAACAGTCCACGACTGATTCAGCAGCGGAGCCGACCGCTGTTAGAAAACTGAATGGAGTTCAGTGCTCATGAAGCACGAAGCCTTTGTTCGTATAAACAGAGAAAATGTTTTCATCTTCAAAGTGCTGATGCTGATAATAAGGAGCCATGGGGTCTCAGAGTTTAACCAGCCTCCCTGCAGTTCCTCCAAAACCAAACACACAGTGTGGAGGAATCAGACGCTCACCTGCATCTCATCCAGCTTCGACTGAATATCAGGAGGGAAGTCAGCTGCCCCGCAGGTGAACGGATCAAATGGCTCAGCACCAAACAAGTCTTTCCCTACAAACACAGGCAGCAGATAAACACTGTGCACACTGGAGAGGAGAAACATCAACACACACTGATTTAACATTTCTGTGTATCCTGCTGCAGATACAGTGTTTAAACACAAAACAAGCTGCAATCCTTCAGTTCTGAAAAAAGTCCAGGGGACTAATTAAAACATGGAAATCTACAGATCAGAGAAAACGTGGTGAAAGTTATCACTGACTTATATCTGGTGGCAATGTGGTCGGCGGTGGTGGTGGGCAGCCGTTACTGGCCAGCGTGGGCACCAGCGGTGTCACAGGGGAGAAGGGAACCATGTCGAAAATGTCTGTGGACTGTGGTTTCATGGAGATGCTGCCTGCCTGTGTAGAGAGTCGTGGAAACGGTTAAGGCAAGGTCAGGCTTTTCGCTTAGCTTCCACAAACTACACAGCTATTTTTGCACAAAAGCAAGAGGAGCAGCAGAAAAAAGCAAAAAAGGAGGCGAAAGCAGGAGGAAGTAAGGCTCCAGGACGGAGGCAGAGCAGAGAGAAAGAAAGCATAGGGTGTTTACACGAGGCCGGGGGATGCTGCATCCCTCGGTCGGCTTAGGAGGAAGGAGAGCAGGTTTGGCAGGCGGAGGAGTTAGTAGCCCGGTGGACAGGTTGGACTCCGGTGAGCTCATAGGAGTGAGTGTGACAGAGGAGATTTCCAGACAGGACAGCGACTTGATGCTGTGACACCAGAAGAGAGAGGAGGGCCTCTGCAGCATGTACGCTTCGTTAGCTGCGTTTATGTGCAGCGGCTGAGAAAAAAAAAGATGGCAGACAGAGAATGAGCAGACAGGATTATTCAGTGCTGTACAGTAGGAGAGGTGTGGGTAATTGCCTTCGCAGGAGGCTGTCACAAGTACTGGCATGTGCCCCAATGAGATGGTGAATGTATCACATTCCTCATCAGACCAATCAGGTGTGTAATTGCTTTGCTTCAGACGCAGCTTAGACCCCCACAGACAGGTTTGGTCATTCCAAACCTGAGTCTGCGGCTGAGCCTTTAATCATAGGAGCAGTATCAGCAAACTCAGCTGTCCTTAAAAACACTCACAAAACTTGTGCGATTACATTTTGTCAACTTCTATAATTAAATGTGGTGCTGGTTGTGTACTTTTGGCTGATGGGGAACATTTGTGTCCCAAATGAACTGACAGTCAGATTAGATTAGTGTGTTAGCAGACACTGCAGTTAAAACTGTGAAACTCTTCAAACAAGCAGTTTTACTGCTGCAGCCTCACTTGGTCTGACCCGGAGCTTTCAGGGTCTAATGTTAGCTAACAGATGTAGCCAGTTAGCCTGTATTCTGACAGTATCAGAGAGGCTGCTGTTCAGAGGACGTGACCTTGGCTTGCTTTAATATTTAGGATCTAAACTGAAGGATTGTGCCTTTGTCCTTACTGGTGGCACATGAGCGATCATCAGCTGTTCTTCAAGATCTTGGAGCTGTTTCTTTAACTCAGAGTTTTCTGTTTCCAGTTCTTGAATCTGTAAATAAACAAGAGCAGTTGAGCGATGTTAGTCACCACGTTAAAGTTATTCAAAGACCAAATGTGTTCAAACCTCAGCTGAGATCTTACTCATTTTTCTTAATAATTCAAATTAACCACATGTGGGAAAAACATGGCTGCCATTAGACTATTCTGTTAAATCAATATTGTAATATTGGAAATTGTAAACTGTGGATAGAACAGAAGGAAATGTCTGCTTCTGATTAAATTGAATTAAATACAGAAAAAAACAATGTAATTCTTCACACTGATGGAAAAAGTGCTGAAATATTAAAGACAGAGACGATGTAAACAGTCTGACAGAAGAAACATTTATACAAACTTTAAACATCTAATTCGACTAAACAATCCCAACTTCAGAACCACTTCTTTCAACTTCACTAAACTTCCATGATAACAGAGTAAACCTTATCTGCTGTGGAAAACAGCTGAAAGCTCTGGAAAAGCTGGGAAGTGAACCTTGAGTGGGACTGTTTTGTCAAAGAACTATTTCCAAAGTCAACACAACACAAACAGTCTTTCTAAAGACCATTTTAGAAATGACAGAGAGACAGTCCCTGTCACGCCGGTGTTTAGCTTCCACATCAATCTTTTCATCAAGTTCATACAAAAGTCTTAATAAATCAACATTTAAACAAACCCAGTGGGATGGCTCCACGTTTTCAGCAGGGTGCACAATAATTCAATTAAAGAGTGAGTCTGTAACAACAGACTCTGATCATTAATATTCATTACTGACACACAGCTTAATTGTCCACACTGGATGATTTAAAACAATCAATAGAAGCAAGCGTTGCATTAATTAATAAAAAATATCAATGTGTCAGCATGGTGGTGCAAGTTTTCAAAGTCAATTAAAGTCTGTGTGAGAGTAAACAAACTGAACCAACTGGAGGTGAGACGTACTCTTTTCTGAAGGCTTCCGATCTGTTTCCTGGTTTCCACGTCTTTGCCTCCAGACTCGAGGAACTTCTTGTAGGCCAAGTCAAAGGCCTGACCGATAGTTAGAGTTATCTCCTCTGCCTGCAGCGTGAAAGGAACAAAGACTGGTTTGTGATATTTAACTAAATGTCACTCCAGCTTATTTACACTTCAACTGACTGATGATGGTTAATTACGAATCATCTAAATACCAGTTTGGAGAAAGACGACGATCAAAAACACACCATCAGAATATGAAACATCTGTAGGATTTCTACACCTGTCAGGTGTGTTTCAAAGAAAGGACAAGGAAACAGAACACTTACACACTTTTCACTGTCAAACACGTAGCAGAGGTGTTTGTTGGACTCGGAGTCTTTGCAGATAAAAGTAAATATCCTTTTATCAGTTTTGTCATCTGCACAGAAGGATATCCTGTGTAACTGACAGTTATGCTGCACATCCTGGAAAACAAAGGCAGTGGTCAGTGTCATCAGTGTAACTTCAGGTCTCATGTATCAGTGCACCAGCCAAGCAATAAAACTCAAACCTTTGGACTCACTTTCGTCTTGGGGTCGAGTATTTTCACACCATAAATGGAGATCTGCAGTTCCACTTTGGGAATCTTCTGTCCCTCTGACTTCTTGATATGCCTCTGAAACTGTTTATTTACAGAAATTACAAACAGGAAAAACTGATAAGTCCTTGTCAAAAAGTACAAACCTATGGAGGCTCCTTTAAAGCTGCTTAATTATTTTTCTGCCACTAGGGGGCAGCAGAACACACTGAAACCACAACAACATCACCTCAAACTGTTGCTGTGATCCAACATGCTAGCAATCAGCTGCTTATTTGCACATGGAGCAGACAGAGAGAAGCATTAGCATTGATCTGAGGACATGTTTCTGGCCACCTGGTGAATGTAACACTGAGATTCACTCTCCTTTTAGCTCTGAATATGTTGCTACCAACTCCTGAGAAAAACATCTGTCTCTTTAGCTGCAAAGTGCTCCACTATGTTCACTAGCTAGTTGCTAACTCTGTGTGTTGCTTGATGCACAGCTGGGAATAATGGCTAATGAGAGCAGTGAGACTAAACCAGTCAAGTCGAAGACCATAAAACCAAAAACAATGAACAAAACAACAACTCAGACATTTTGGGAGTAAATAAAAATCAATGGCAGCATGTTATCATTTGTTTAGGTGAATTTAATCATTAAGGTGAAATGTTTTATAGGAGACACAAGAGGAAATCCATTCAGTGGGTCACTCTTTCAAGCACTGCCAAAAAACAATTTAAGTCTTTCACAGTTTTGTTGCCAAGTGGCATAAATACCAACGGGACTTGGCAGTGAGTTTAGGTCAATAACCAATGAAAACGTCTGGTCAAAGCGTTAGCTGTCAGCTGAGGAGACACTGTATCACTGCATGTAAGGGAACTTACAGGAAGCTGTTAATACCCTATAACTATTTCTACTTTTAATGTATGTGGAGATAAATCTGTATAAAGTACCCACAGCTTTTAAAATCAGGAGATTAAAGCTGCAGCTCAAACCTTTAAGCTTGTAACGAAGGACAAAGTGTGTGTTTGTATGTAGGTGCAGTATTTTTACAATCTGTACTACAACACTTGATATATACAACTGATATATAACTACAGTATTTGACCTAAACCATGGACACATGCTTTCCAAGGCTGTCTCTCAATTCCTCTTCTTGCAACACATTTTTTCCTCCACATGATCTTTGGAAATATAATTAAGCCTGCCCTGATTGTCAGTGTATCTGGGAGAGTAACCGTGGAGCCTTGGTCTCCAAACAGGCTTTCAAGATCAAATGTAATCTAACAATAGAGGTATGGGTTTGGGAAAACAAGCCTCCCCCTACAAATGGCCTCACAGATTCAACTCTTGGCAGGAGAATACAGAAGGGAGGCCAGCAGGCAGCGAGCACAGCCACATTACCAAGAAGCTGTGAGAAAGGAGAGATGCCTGGTTTGTACCGGTTCCCATGCGTAAAGGCTAGCACTGCTAGTTTAGCTACATTTTACTAATCCTGAGTGCTGTGTATCCTGAAAGCAGCTCAGGTCACCAGTCATTCACTGTTTAATGAAACTGTGTCCTGATTACATCAGATATAAGGCTGTTGGTCAGCACAGCTCAGAATGACCCACTGAGCTTTTTCTTGGCCATTTGCCTGCTGTGTGGTCACTAAGACTACAGGTCGTAACTGAAGAAAACCAACACTGACTATTGGTCGTACAAAGGGACATGAAGCCCAGTCTCTGCTGGAGAACAGAGATGTGACACTGTTCACATTATGTACAGCCACTGTTAGCATATGATTAGTGTAGCTTTAACTAATAGATTAATAAACAGATATTTCTAGAGCACGTTTCTGTGTTTACATGACTGGTATTAACAGTTTAACACAGTTTTAAGGGATTTTATTAATATGTAAAATGTATGCTGCAGCACCTGATCAGATCATTTAGTTGGTATGAGGAACCAGCAGTGGAGAGTTCTGACAGTGTGTATTAAAGGACCTGATGGATCAGGATCAGGTCTGATAGCAGATAAATGTCTGTTTTATTGAATGTACTTCTGCCCAGGGAAGGCTGAAGTGTTGTGCTTATCCAGCAGTTACAGGCGTCCAGACTTGGGAGCTGAAAAACTCCAAGGGCACCTTGCTGGTATAAGCAATAAAGGAGGGGAGGCATTTGTCACTCATTCCCACCCCCCCTCTGCTCTGAGTCTCCCATCCAACCCAGTCACTCAGAAACACTCTGCTGTCCTTTAGGCTACAGTTTATTCTGAGGACTGACTTTACCTTCAGCTTTCTGACTGCATCCTTCACAACCTCTGTGCCTTTTGGGGCTTCAACCTCTGTGTTTCCAAGGAACTAGAGAGAAAACAAAAGGTTGTGCATTTATGATATGACAGTGATACAGCAAAGGTATACAGTTTACTGTACATGAGCGAGTGTTCAGAGCATTAAAAAGAAACACAAGAAAGGAGAGGTAAGCTGTGGAAGAGTCTGGAATAGCAGAGCATATTCCTATCTGCACTAAGAACTCCTCTACATTATCATACCAATCACCAGTGACATTTTGAATCAGTTTCTTCTGGTGTTTCTTATTAGTTAAATGAATGTATCAAATTATTCATGTTCACATCCTTCAGCGACATGAAATTTCATTTAGTAAGGTGCATATGTAAAATGTATTCATGTATTCATGTACATCACCCACACATCACAGACAGACACCGGTGCAGCACTTCTGCCGTTCTCCAACAGATGGAGCCATTAACCTTTGTGCCTGAACATGGTGCTCTCCATCTGGCAGGAGCAGCAGTAATTGTTCCAGTCACACACACTGCCTCGGTGCCTCCTGAGCTTAATGTGCGGGTGCCTGTTCCAATATCAGACTTCATAAACACCGGCGTCAGCCCCTTAAAGGTTGGGAAAAACAAAATAACAATGTCTCCCACTGGAACAGGGGCAAACAGCGCAGACAGACACGGATTATCTTGTGAAGCTTTCCATGACTTGGCTTTGCTAACGCCCATATGACTTTGGAATTTGCCTTGCAGACTATTGCCCTTCTGCTGCAGGTGGAATGATGCTAAAGTCTGTCAGTGGTTTGTTTTGTCTTGCACTTGCCTGTTGGCTCTGTTAAAGAAACCTTCTGTTACCCACACCAACATTTAATGAATTGAGTAATCAGTTATTATTTTGTGTTCGTGACACTTTGCTGATGCCTGACAGCTAAGAAATTAGGAGAGTTCTCAAATTATGCAACCAATTAAACCTGTTACATCTGTTTGAAGCATTAGTCTTTGTAATTCAGCGTCAACACGGAACCTTCAACTCCTGTCCACTTTTCTAAATGCAATGAGACAGGAGAAGTAAGAACCAAAATGGCACTTATTAACAGAAGCACAGAACAGAACAGGCTTAATACAAAAGTGTCAGTGCTGTGAACCTGTATGACAAATGTACTCTACACACTTAAGGACATGTCTGAGAGCTCTGCTGACAGATGCCCAGAATAGAATGGAGAAGCAGTTGTTCCTGACCACTGGGTTCTGGGCTACGACTGGGGAGGTTTCACGAGGCAGACCGAGCTCCGAGGCTCATCCATCAACCGGCGCGTGCAGCTGAGAAACGAAGCGACCCTGCCCCTCATTCCCCACGGTGAGGATTCTTCAGCTGTGCACTCTCAGACAAAATATGCAGAGAGACTCAGATTTCAGCCGTGTGGCAGGTCTGAAAAGTTCGTTGAGATAAACAGTGAAGAGCTGAAAACCACCTCACTGTCTATGCACAGCTCCTGGTCCAACGGCTTCTCTGATTATTTTCTGACAAACTTACAGAACTGAAGTGGATTCGACTGAAGTGATACGATTGTTGATGTCTGATCTCAGCAGCTCAGATATTAACCTCTCAACAATTTCTTTCCTCCTGTGGTCCAGAAGTCAGTAACACTTGTTGACTACAGAGGTCGACAGAAACCCACTGAAGCTGTGCCCGAAAAGCGCCGAATGGCAGCTGTGTATAAGACGTGTCAGAACAAAGGCAGAGCACTGAAACAGATGGGCTATAGAGGTAGACGACAGTCGCTGCTGTCACCACAAGAGAATATAAATCTAATTAAATTCAAAACAGGATTATGCCACCTGGACTGACGCGCTGTGTTTGGTGCTGATGAGGGTTCAGAACAAACATGAAACTGCAGATCTGTCAGGCCTTGGTGTGGAACATGGGCACGCAGAGGCGAAGGGTGTTGGAGGCATCAATTAATGGCCCTTTGTGTTTGGAAAACTGATCAGTGATGATGTGATTAATCAATAATCAAAATGAATTGCACTAATGTCAACTGAATGAAACACCTTCACCTTCAACCCCTGTTGGACAACCATGACCTGGATCTTCTCAGAGACCAGATGCCAATAACTCGTCTGTCAATCGACTTAACGATAAATCATCTAATTACTGTCCTTCTATTATCAACACAGCATCAGTGAAACACAGTCGTGCACCTGGGTATCCGTTCATTTCAAGCAGGGCTGCAGTCAGGACCTGAAATACTGAGGTAACACTGAACCACAAACCCCAACACTCCCAAAACTCTTAACTGATAAATTGACTGATTCATATCTAATAATATTCAGCTAGTATTCCAATAACATTTTCATTTCCATTGTAACAAGTTGTGATTAAAACAAAGCAGTTCTGTCATGGAAATGTCTCTCGAAATAAACAGCTTAAATGAACTCAAATAACCGTGTCTCTAGTTTCTCTGTTATTACTGTAGAACAAAATTACACTGTTCTCTCCAGGAAACCTTCATGTAAATTACTGAGAAAGAACAGACTTGTACAATATCATATTATGAGCTGAAAAACATGTTTGGTTCACCTTCAGAAAATTAATCAACAGTTGTTTTGCTATTTGATTAGCCACTTCAGTCATGTCTTTATCAGAAACACCAAGCCTGTTTTTCTCAGTAGCAGATGATAGTAGATTGATCTGAAGACAGTACGTTGGCACTGTTCACTGAATTTTACAGACCAAACAATTAATTGACTATTCAAGAAATGATGATTATATGAATAAAACTTTGACCAAAACGCACTGAATCCTTTACTTCTTTCTTTTTTTTGTTGGTTTAGAAGTATTAAAGTTAATAAAAAGTCTTAAAATACTGAAATTAACTTCGCAATTCACTAATCAGACTTCATCTAGTTTTAGTTCTGGGAAACAGTTGAGATCAAATGTAGTTTGGTAGTGCCATCGCATCAAAACAGATGAAGAAAATGGACAGTCTTTGTATTCTGAGGCAAAAAGAAGACTCCTTCTCTACTCTAACTCACTAAGAGATTGTACAGTGAATTGCTTAACTGAGCCTTTTTTCAACTATTCTGAAGTGGTTAAAAACTGGAGAACAGGCTGAGCACTTTCTCAGCACTTTTGCTGTCTCATTCCCCCCAATTCCTTCAGCGATGAGTGGTGACTCAGATCTCAGCAAATTTAGACAGACAGGCAGCTCATCAGTGAACAATATGGAAACTGACAATATGCTTTGATTTTAGAGATGTGCCCTCTCTTTGCTGAGCACAGTAAGGGAGCTTCAGCAGTTTAGGGTGGATGTGGTAGTTTTGGAGTTCCACCTCAGGTCCATCATGACGTTTCTGTACCACAGGATGGAGGCTGACAGCAGTCGGAGGAGAGGAGCGGAGCTCTTTGTTGAAATCAAGAGGAAAAGCAGCCTGACAGGGAAGTGCTCCCACAGTGAAACCCTCCTCCTTCAAGATGTGTTTGTTGGATATTTTGAAACAAGTGTTTTGAAACAGACCATGTTCCCAGGCAAGACCGAGCGTCCCATTTCATTTCAACTTATTCTTGCGTCAGGATCTGGAGTTTTGGCTGATTTTGACAGAAGCATGAGTCACGTTACATAAACACCCCCCCCCTCCACTGACACTCATTAAAAATAAACAAATCAAAGTGCGACTAAAACACAAAGGATCGTCCTTCATCACAGCACAGAGGGAAAAAAACAGCTGCTGAAGATAAATGAGGAAAAATCCACTTAGTGACAGTTGATACTGAAGGTGTGCTGGTGGAAGAGTTTATTTCCTTTCCATTAAAAATCCACATTATCACTGCAGCGCATGTCAATTTTAAAGACATGAAATGGGTTAAAGCTGATGATCTGTGCTGGTGGCTTCATCATGCACCAAACTTTAAGCAGCTTCGACCGGACGCTGCCGCACACACACTGCGAGCTGCTGTCCTCAATGAAAGTCCTGGTCGTCTCAGGAGAGTTGCATCATGGACTCAAAAGTGTCTGTTTGACAGGTCTGACTAAAGACAGCACAGATTCAGGAAGGTGGAAGATTCAGTTTCACTTCTGTATTTTATTCTCGCTCTCTTCCTGTCTCGATAAAAGCCTCCAACCATTGTTTAGCATCCGAAGGCCCTCGGCTCTTTTGTGTTTAATTACAATACAGTGAGGATGCTCAGTACAACAAGACACAACGGTGACAGTGACACATACCTTGGCATTGTAGGCTATGTAATGTTTGGCCAGTGCATCCGGGGTGTGCATCCAAGATTTATCTGAAATGATACAAAAACACCTCATTTAGTCTGAGTCTGTGATCTCAGTCAGTGTGGTACAATCAGCTGCACAACGTCAGTAGTTTCATATCACACAAGTGAACGAGTGAGGAAGAATATTACACAACAAAGCGTCACAGAAGGAGGAGGAGTAAATATATTCATAAAGTAGGAAGTAAAATGTTCAGACAGTCACACACATTCACACCTGAAAGATGCCAATTACAGATCTGTTGGGCACCAAGCAGCTCGACTGGAACAGCTGGGGGTTAAACATCCTGTTCAGGAACATACCAGTGGTGGCAATTAGGAAAGAGCAAATGTGGATTCCACTCTCTCACCCTGACTTATCCTGCGGGACAGATATCTGAACCTGTGACCTCCTGGAAAGGAGCCCATCTCTCTAAAGCTGCTCAACACCAAGCAGCTTTTTTTTCTTTACAAGCAGAACAATGCGTTCAAAGTAAATGGAAAAACATGGGTGCAAACAGATGCAACTGTTCTCTACCTGGGACACATTCAAGTGAAGATGCATCCTTGCAAGTCGAGAGCGTTTCAACATTAGAGAAATGAGCGCTCACAACCGAGGCTCCGTGACCCCACTTCAGAACGCAACAAAGACGAGATGAGAAAGCTTCGGGTTGGGGAAACTGACAGAACTGGAGTTTACATTATCACACAAACATACACACACTTCACTGGCTGACATCTGTACAGTCTGCAGTTTGAAGGCAACAACACAGACTGCACAAAGAGACTAGTGGTCAAAGTTACACATCACAAATGAAGACAAAAACATGCTCTACATTCTCCTGAGAGCATCTGAAGCCTGCTTCAAATATCAGTGCTTTATTTACTGTAACTTCAGGTAGGACAGCTGTAAAAAATGCAATAACCTCTGTTTAAACAATTGTGTTTTAGATTTCTGACACATTATCACAGAGTACACACAGTTAACGACTGGCCCTGCAGACAGTGTTTGAAGATTAAAGCAGTGGTTCAGAGGTCATTACAAGGTCACAGTCCCGACCATCCTATCACAACGTTTTCAGCATTTCTTAATCATACGCTGATTAGAGATCCCTCTCTTTCTTCATTTCCCATTCATAAGCAGCTTATCACCCCTTTAATGAAACTTGTGACAAAAGACGCATGACTGTGACCTTGGGGCGTTCGACTCCTGTAGGATGATTGTGTTAATCAAGACTTTGTAAGGTGCAAATGATGTGAATCAACTTTACCATGTCCTCTGCAGAAGTATGCTAATGACTTTGTTTAGATTGATGTTGTTGGCTAAGTGGCTTGATGAATTCAAAGTCTGTTCTAATTAGAGTTAATTTGGTGCCCCACATTGACTTAATTGTGATTGCTTATTTTTGCTAATCCACCATATTATTTCCAAAGGAAACCAGTGGTCAAACTGTTGATTTGCAAAGAGAGTCATGTTTTCATTTTCCTGGAAATCACTCTGATGGTGAAAATCAACCAAAGATACAGTTAAACAACCACTAACACACACATACAGTGTTCTCCCTGAGTTTATTTCACCTCCTCCTCTTAAGTGTTCTTAACAGCTGTGCAATGAGATTATCCCTGCATGTACCTTGCAACAGTCTCCTCCAAAGTGCAATCAATTTCCTAGTGGGCCCTTGAATGAGAGTTCATAGAGGGATGATGGAGCTCCTCCTTTCATGTGCAGCTAAGGAGGCTAAGAAACTCCCAGACAGAGTGAGGAGGAGAGTGGTGAGGGCTGACATTTTTTCAAGGCATCAGCACACACTGTTCTGATTAAAGGAGGGAAGGTGTGCAGGGGTGTGTGCTTCTTTTCTAGCTCCTTGCTGCATAAAGTGGTGTCTATACTGTACATACAAATGACTGTACGTCTGTTTCTACCACACAAATCAATTAATCTGAGAGAGACCCTGTCCTTCAACCCAACATCCTGGGTTTAAACAACGTGTTTCAAGTCATTCATATAAGAAGATAAATACTAATACACTCCAGTGTGGTTTCACTGACAGACGCCTGCTCTCATTAACCAGAGCAGACAGATATAAATGGTTGATCATCAAACAATCAGAGGAAACAACAGGTGCCGTTAGCGAACAATAAAAGCTCTGGTACCTGCCTAAACATCACTGCATCCACATCCCATACAACATTAACAAGAAACTCTGCAGAGCAAATGAGGGCACTGTAGACCAAACACACACACACACACACACACACACCAACATCCTATGGTCATTTGTGTATTTATTGATGGTCTGATCTATTAGACCTTTATCACAGACGATCTCTCCTTATCTACATGCTAACAGCTGTATTTCTGCTTTATCTCTCACTTTTTATCTCCTGTTCTACTGTGAATCCAGGCACTGGAGTGATAAAGACTCTTCATGTCAATGAGATCTGCCTCCAAAGAAAACAAATACTCCAGTTTCCTACAGTCCTCCATGTAAGAGACTGTTATAGATTATTACATATCCTCCTTCACAAAGTCTGTATGTGAGTTCAAGGACAATATTCCACTGAAGAAAAGACAACAACAGAAAAGAAGCAGCTACTCCTGCTTTTAGAGCAGACAAACAGATGTGTTTTTGTCATCCTCCAGCAAATTAACCGGATGAATCTCCTCTTCTCTGCCTGTTGTCTTACAACTGTTTCTTTCATGTGGATGTTTCTTTGAGGCACGTTCGTCTCACTGTGACAGATAAAAAGGTACTCATGATACCACCTCCATTACTACGACTACTGATAACAACAACAACCACAGTCCCTCTGTATGTTGCCTTTAGTTGCTCTGATACTGTGAAGTGTTGTGGTTGCTCCTCTTTAACATTCTGAGCTCAGCTCTTCCCTTTCGCAGCCTGAGTGCTGCACTGTAAGTGCACAATTTTTCTATAGGGCCACAGGAAGTGGGCAGGCAATAGCCTAATTCACTGCAGTGCTCAATCAATGACACACAATGAATTTGCTGGGTATGCACAGTCCTCCATCATGCACAAGACAACTTCAAATGGGCTCCACGCAGCGAGGACCTGGACCACTCTTCTATCGAGGCCCAAAAAGAACAGTGTTACTTTGAGATAAAGCATTTGAAACTGCACAACTGTGTGAGAGTAAAAATCCATCTGGCTCCATTTGTTAAACACTGTGAGGCAAACAGCATGAAGACAAAGCTGGAGGCAAAAAGGCTACGCTGCAGAGAAATATTGACCCCTTTGAGAAAATCTCGCCTCACCATAGACGGTATTTAATGCTACAACTTAATGTAATGTAACCTACATCTGCAGCCTCACAGGACAAACCTCTGTGAGCGTAACAAGTATTGGATTAACAAACATTGTTCACGTGTTTGTATCAAGCCTGTAAATTCCTCCTGTGTTGTGTTGGAAAGGTCTTGAAAGACGATCGAATGCAGCGAACGGTGCTGGTAGGAGGAAACTCTGGGCTAATGCGGATTACACAGAGCCAAAAATGGAAGTGCTTAAGGATCATAGGCATTGTCATACGGCTCTATAAAGCAGCACTCAGGCAATGACACATACAACACTTCATACTGTCCTTCCAGTCGCAGTCCAATGAGACGTGTGAAAAAATGGACGTCCCAGGAACTGATCTGAGCTCCGATCACGTTACGAACCACTGCTGATGTTTGGTGTCGTAGTCGCAGCCTGGTGTTTATATTGACCATCAGCTCAGTTAACATGGCCATGAGGAAATTACAGCCTACATCTAATTTTCTGTGTGAGTGCTTTTAGTTGATTCGATCGTAGTGATGGATCGAGGACATCTGACCAGGATAAGAAAAGGACAGATTCAAAATGAGGGCAATATTACAGTTTTGAGGCGTTTAATGCTCGTCTGTGACTACACTGGAACATGTTTATAGATGCAGAGACGGTCAACGTTTAAGATAAAGGAGGAGAAAATAACCAGAGAGAGTCTGTCCTTTGTTTGGCTCCTGCAGTATAAAGACTGATGACCATGGCTGGATGTATAATTACATGTAAACCTGAGAAAATATGTCACCAATATACCTCAGACGCTCTGGTTCCCACTGCTGCAGGAAAATCTAGGGCACACGGAGCATCGTCCTTGTCTACTGAATAATCACACAACATCGGACCATTAAATTCAGACCATTCTTCTGCTCGAACACGACTAATCTTCAACCACCATCTGTTGGTATGACAGAGATGTAATATGTTTATTCCTGCAGTCAATCAGCTCAGACACAGTGCAGCCCATTACAGTGACCTGCAATGGAGACTAACCCACATTTCTGAAGTTCACTGAGAGAATGAATGTGTCTGAGTTTCTTTACACATCACAGGGACAGTGTGACATTATAACTGAACAATCCCTCTCACTGCAACTCTCAGTGTTAAAAATCAGAGTCCAGGTTTTACAGCTGACCTCTGAATATCTGGAGGAACAGACGACCTGTAGTGACACTGTAAAAAAAGACGATTCTCTGAACTAATAATAAAGATGAAAGGTTCCTGTTCACTTTAAATCTGGACTCAAGTTGTTATTTTGTGACACTACAACTGGTTAAGATATGAGTAGACTTTGGAGCAGATGCAAACTTTCTAGCTTTTTAAATAAGTGATTTAATGTCAGACACTAATTACTGTTCAAAGCAATGCAGTGTTAGACTGGTGAGTGGTTTTCTCTTTCAGGTTTCTGTATTGTATTGCTGCTACCTCATGTCACGTTGAGTTATGTTTTCAAAGCTGCAGCTCTGCAGCCAAAAGGACCACATGAATTCTGTAGAGTCAAACTATTTGGTGCAAGTCACGTCCAGGAGCACGGGGCAATAAACACTGGAGATAAAAATGATCAAGATCCCTGCTGGCATTACCTGCTGGACATCATCAAGTCCAAAAAAACCACAGGCAGACGCTGAGATAAAGGAGGTAAATCAGTGGATCGGTCGTCAGCAGCAGACTTCACCCTCTCAGCCAAAAGCAGCACAGACAAAATTAGCGAAAGATTAGAAATGAATGACGAGTGTTGGACTTTTAAGTTCAACTTTTACCAGATAAAGAGTGGACGAGGAGAGAGACGAGCTGTAACCATCCTTTATCAAAACATTAACGTTAACGGCAGCACAAAGGAATGACCCTCTCTTAGATACATTAAGAGTTCAGCAGAGACTGAATAATTTACTCTTGTGAAATCACTGGCAAATAAACCTTTGTTCAGCTCCTGTGGGAGGCTGTCAGCTGCAGATGAAATGTTGCATATCAGATGATGTTTCTGATTAATGAGAACGTTTTATCCACGACTGGAGTCAAATTTGGTGAGAAACTGAAAGAAGTCAAAGGAATCAAATCAGTGCAGAGTGACACAAGAAACAAATCTATTAAATCTACTCTAACACAGTTCAAAGTCCTCCCCAGAGGAGCGATGGCACCAGGCGTCCTCTTATCGTCCTCATCATCTGATTCTCATTAACAACACTTTGAGATGGCAGCTCATTCACACATCAATTTAAACCTCATCTCAATGCCTTCATTCAGAGGTCTATTAAAATCTCTGGAGGACAAACATTCACTTTTCCACTGAGCATAAACAAATGTACTGAGCATCCACATGAATGTGTGCAGGTGTTTTTGTATGCTGTGGTTCATCTCTTTCTGGGAGGGAGAGGCTGTTATTAAACTACCTGTTGGGGACCTTTTGGCATCATTTGCTACAGACCTACTGTAACAAATGTTGCAGAAATTAAATCTCGACAGAAGCCTAGGGATCAGGCATCTGTTGGTGTTTAGATGTATCGGTGCATGGCGGAGGTCAGAAGCTGCTGTCCCCTCTCTTAGTGAAAAGGCTTTAATGCACTATTATGGCAGATGGGTGAGTTTGTCTGCAGCTCCCTGCAGCCGTGAGGAAATGGACAGGAGCTCGCTGACCTGTCTGGGGGCGTTTGTTGAGAGAACACTTTCCTGTCTGTGCTGACTGTCTTTGGCTAACTATAATGCTTTCTCCAACGTGCCCTCACAGCACAGGCATGGGCATGAGGATGTGTAAAGTCTGAAGATATCAGGTGATGAAATCCCACAGTGTGAGGAGGGGAATATCTGTCAGCTCCTAAAATAAACCAGCTGATGAGGAAAAAAGTGAATTATCTCACCAAAATATCATTAAAACCCAGAGCACCACCTGGGCCCCGGACACGTTCCCCAACACCGTCCAAGGCTTCTCCAGGTCTGCTGATTCACAGCAGAGGGAGCGGGACAGATGGTGGTAAACACACACCAAACATCCCCTCCCCTGCATTTGGGCAGGGTCACCTCAAGACTCATGTGCATGCTGTTGTGACTGTTTACTGGCTGGTTTATTATTTTGTATTCTGCTGGTACTAACAGCTTTGTTGTCCTTCATATCTTTGTGGAATGAATCATTTCATGTGCGGGTTGTTTTAATGCAGCCGGACAGTGCGTGAAAAAAAAATAATATAAAACCATTTCATCAGATGAAATAATAAACATATACATCACTCAGTTTTTGGTTGTTTTTCATGGGAGCTTTCAAGTGTGGGAACTTTATAGTGCTGCCAAGTTAATGACCTGCACAGGGCTAAAACTGAGAAAACATGTCAAAGTCGACTTTCTGCATCTCAGGAACAGGAACAGTGAGGGATTTGTCTACAACAATGTAGCCTCTTTTATCTCTTACCATCATTTCTGGAGCAATTCTCAGAGAAAAACCTTTAAAATGAGTTTTTAAAAACATCTTAATATCACTCTCAGCGTCCAGAGTGACAGAAACAACAGTGTTCCTGTTTCAGACCTCGGAGAGAAGAAGTCCGAGGCACCGCTGTAACTAAAATAGCTAAAATTCCACGAGCTTAATGAGCACTGGTTATTTTTGCTCACCTTTTTTCCTGTTGAAGGCGCGGTTCATAGTGGAAAAAGTGTCTCTGAGGTCCCTCCTGTGTTACTGCCAATATCCCACCTGGAAAAGCAGCGGGAAGAAGAAGGGAGTTAAAAATAGCTTTGACCTCAAGACTTTGCTAAAAACAAACAGTTTTTCTTTCGGAGAATGAGGTAATGTTTATCTGTCAGAGTGTGTTCACGTTCAAGTCCCAGTCCTTCTGAGTTACAGTTGTTTCCCCCTGAGCCACATCGTACTCATCATCTGTGGAGTGTGTCCTCCTGACCTTGTAGCAGTGATAATAAAGTACTCGCTGCCCTCTCTGTTTTACAGCAGGACGTGTCTGAGACTGGTGATTTCTATCGAAGGACATTAATAATGTTGCACAGTAAAATATAACGTTGTTTACCAGCCTCTTTTACAGTCACTGGCATTATGTTCTAATCTAAAGAGAACCAGGGCTCTTTTTTTTAACAGGCCACAGAACCTGAATCCAATCCCATCACACAGAATGCTGACTTTGAACTTCACTGTTGTTACTAATAAAATGATCTCACACAGAAACTGTAGTAGCAGCAGTGTAGCCTTGATGTGCTCTGACACAGAGGCAGCTACAGTAGATCTACACTCTGCTACATTATAGAAAAAGGAATGATTTCTTTCACAAATGCAAAACGTCCACCTCCACAGCGTCTCGTAAATGTGACTCTCTGCTTTGACTGCTTTCCAGGCCCTCGCATCTATTTTCCCATGAGAGCTCTGCAATCCTGCGGACTGCAAGGACAAAGTGTCCAGGAGCAGACAGCTGTCAGCGCGCTCCACAATCAATATTCTTTACTCCTTTACTGTGGGAGAATATGCAAGACCTGCTCCATAGCAGCTATTTCAATCTTTGCCTTTGCAAACAAATTAACTTGTGACCGGGCAATTTAGAAAATGAATTGAATTTTTCCATCTCTGGCATTTTCCATTTATCAGGGGAGCTCTAAGTCATTACACATTTTTAGTGAACGGACAAACAAATCCCGCTCATGCCTAAGAACCAGACTGCCAACATGCAGTGTCCAAACAACTGCTGTAATTTAAGAGATATTTCTTCTTTATAGAAACTATGTTAGCTCTCTGCATCAACATCCACAGAGGAGCCACTGGATTGCAGTATTCATGTAAACATTTAGCTTTTTACACAACCTTCACTCGATAAAGTCTGGAGATTTTAAACAATAACTCTTTCCAAAATGATGTGAATTTGAGAACTGCTGTAGCACACTGGTATTTATCTTCTATCACGACAGCTTCACACAAACACGTGCATGGATTCCAGGTATTCATGAGTTCAAAATGATGGATCTAATAAGAACAAAGCATAAATCAATCACTGAACAGAAGCCTCATCTGAGAGGGACCTGTGGATAATCAGACCTGATCCAAACAGCAGTGGACCTGAACATGTTTATGAGAAAGAGCAGAAAGACCAGTCGTCTTCCTCCTTCTTTTCCTCCTGTGATGACGTTTACGCACCACGTGATCAGACCTCAGATCAGACTCAGATCCACTCATTATCAGATTTACTGCGTTATTGTTTTACAGCTACCACTCCTGTAGCTTTCCTCTCTTCATCAGGCTGTGTAGTTTCTGCACGATGTAAATCACACCATTCAGAAAACAGACTCATCATGTGAAAGGCTTCATCAACCCACAGTCCTCTGAGAAATCAGATAAAAAACAAGGTGCCACTATGAAATGATGGAGTCAAATATCTTTGAAGAGACAAACAAACAAAGCATCCTCTAAAAAATACACATCTGAGGCAGAGCTGCCACTAAACAGGCTCTGCAATGATCCTTCATAACTGTCTCCTTAAACTGAAAAATGAGAAGCCCGTAGCTGAACACTGTACATAATAAGGCATATAATGATATATGGCACATAACGGAGGGAGATGTCGTTTGCAGACATGAGTACAGTGTGTGTGTGGGTTCTCACTGTAAGGGGATATTTTGCTGCAACACAGGCTCTGGAAAAGGCTGGAGAAATTTTAAATGGAACAAGCTTCAGGGTGGGGACTGGGACATTCCTCAGTCTGCCAAAACAGAATATCTCTGCTGCTGAAGGAAAAAAAACACACACACAACTTACAGGTCTAACATGCTGCTGCTGAGAGCCCTGCATGAGCAGATGAAGGACAGAGTCATGTTTACAGACAGAGTGGATTCTGCAGATCTCAGCACCAAACTACTCTGCAGTATCTGGACTGCCAGATGAAGACCTTGGCAGTGGTGGCCTTGGTCACATTTAATAGAAGCTACTTTTTGGATTTAAGAGCACTGTTGCTTTCATCCTCAAAGTAATTAAGATTTTTTTTTTTTTGCTATGAAAGAGCACAGAATTAGCAGCTTCCTTTAAAAGGTTCCTGGTGTTTTATAAAGAGTCATAATGTTCAGTTTTCTTTATCAAATCCAAAGAGAGAGGAGCGTCAGTGTGGATTTTTTGTGACAGCCTGTCTTCATTTCCATCATGAACATTAACAACAAGCAGCACTCCTGAGGTGTGTTACACCTGAGACAAACAGACCTACATTCATTTTTTCAAAGCTAAGCTCCTGCTGGAGCTGCAGTGTTTGGAAAAAGCACTACCAGGCATGTTTGACAGCTGGAATTCTCCTGAGTAAAACAGGTGACAAAAAATAAACAACTGGGAATTGATCAGAGTTTTTTTCCTTCTTTTTCTTAATTGGCCCCAGTGTTTATCCTGGGTATTCATCAGAACATCCTTAAAAACACCATTAAGAGCTTTAAGTTCTTAAAGCGAAGCCTGGCAGCCACGGTGGAAAGGTCTGGCAGCACACAGAGTCTGGCTACCTCTGTTTGTTTGTGGCACACTGTGATGTAATGCAACGCCTCACCTGACACCTGGCTGTGATGTCACTCACTCTGACTGACAGCTGCAGTGTTCGGCCTGGTTTAATAGCTGCCTGTATGGTGATTCAACAGCCCCCCCCCACCCCCCCGGAGAACTCCCGACCCCGAGACACACACACACACACACACACACACACACAGAGACTTTACACTGAGCTGCAAACTTCCTCAGTCTCCTTTCGATGTTTACCAGCTGCAGTGGGAGCTCAGTGTGTGAGTGTGTGAAAACCAGCACTCATGCAGCAGAGTATTAGAAATGCTCCAACATCATTAGGTCTCATCACAAACACAAGTGGACACACAAACCATAATTACATGGTGATTAAAAGCAGTCACAGTGCACGAACACTGAACAAGATCCTGAACACCGTCTGAAACGAACCTCCTCCATTTACATAACGCACAGTCTGAATTGTGTTTCTGAGCTTTTTAGTAAAAACAGTGGAAAATATGAGCGAGCGCTTCACTTACTTAAAATATCATCCTCCAAAATGCACAGCAGTAACCACGTCCAGGCTCTGACAATTCACCTTCAGTGACTCAAACATTTGGTATTTAGCTTGGGAAAGACTCTTTCTGGAAATGAGCGCGACCTACTTTGACCCTGTGAAGTCGTCTCCTAATCCCCAACAACAATCACAAAAAGAAAGAAAAAGAAAAAGAAAAAGGATCCACATGCAGAAGTCTGATAAAAGTTACTGTTAAAAAAAACAAAAGAAAGAAGGAAAGAAGGCAAAGTTAAGGTCCCATTTATAAATGCCTCTCAGCCACACACTAATCTGACCCATATGCACTAAAAAGGCAGCGAGCTTTTAACGTGGGGTAGAGGCAGCTGAATGCGCTGTGGTCCCAACATAATGCCTCAGAAAAGAAAATCAACAAAGATCCTTTGTTTTCTTCACTTTGCTTTCACCACAGCTCTCAGGAATCTCTCTGGATAAGCGCAGCACAAAACACATCGCAGCTACAATCTGTTTATGAATTTAGTCCCAGAATTCCTCGGCTGAATTAAACCGTGGTGTCTTGGTGTCTAATCTAAAAGCCAGGCTTGCTCTCTCACAGCCTGGCAACTTTAACTCCTGTGGATCAAATGCAGCACCCTGACGTTCTTTATCAAGGAAAAGCACCGCTACCCTTCACAGGGAGAGGAAGAAAATAAATAAAAGATCCACGGAGAGAAGCATGCAGACAACAACAGAGCTGAGATAAAAGCTACTTACTTGCCTTCAAACTGGGGAGGAATAGTGAAGAGGAAGTTCCAGCAGATCTTAATAGTTTTCAGCTGTGGGCCAGATGGTCGTACACTAAGGACTGCAGCGAGCAGAGATGATGGGGTTTGCAAACTCAACAAGAAGCTTTTGCCTCAGACACATGATACTTGACATTCAAACCCGACTTCCTCCGCCCACAGTTTGTCCAAAACGGATTCTTTTGGAGTTTGCATGTGCAAAAAAAGAGAGACCCCTTTCGACAGGAACCGTTCGACTGTGTGCTCTGTGGCATACCAGAGACGACCTATAAAAACCAACATGCCAGAGGTCGCAGTCTGACCCTTCTGCTGCAGTATGTGATTCATCATCACACTGGCAACAGCCTTAGGTCAACATCTTGACATCAATCAAACCAGCAGTATGGCCAAAACAATATGAAGGAAAAAGTCACTCTACCTCTCCAACACAAAGCCTCTCTGTGAGATTATGTCAACTTAATAACAGTGGAGGCTGAAAGTGTGCTGCGCCACTTTAAAATCAGACACTCGATGGTCCTTTTTAACCACACAGGGATGAACTGTGTGGGACACCGTCAGAGAGAGGAGAGGAGCGGAGGCCAACACAAAAAGCATCATGTTGTAACTGTCAAACACCTAGAGACCAATTACTCTGCTGACTGACAGCAGGGCAAAGAGCAGGGGGGGTGTTTTTTATATCTCCACATTTAAAACTTGATGTAAATGTTTTCTCTCTGGGGTCTAATCAGGAAACTGTGTGTCTGACTCCACATCCTTCACAGCCCTGAGAGCGACTCAGTGAGGTACAAAAGAAGAGTATATAGGTTTTAACAGAGAAGACAACACAGCAGAACACATCTGGGATGAAAAGGAAGTTTAGATAAACTCTGACGGATCACATGTCTTCTTAAAAACGCCAGAGATGCACAGCTGTCGGTGCTCGAGAGCTAAAGTGGAATTTTAAATATTGGGCCTTAGTGGGTTTCCCAACAATGGAGACATTCATCCAAATATAATAAGCATACTTTGGACCTACATGAATTCATTAGCATTAACGCTGACGAATGCCAAGTGGGTTTTGTACGAGAGCTTCAAGGACCTGCAGTAAAACGCAGTGTCTGTGAAATAGCACCTGAGGAAAAAAAAAGCTTTGACATCATTAAAAAAAAGGTAAAGAAGACAAATCAAAGGTCACAAACATTTGTCAGCCAGTTTACAAAGGTCAGTCAAAGCAGAGGAGGGCATGTCCCGTTCTTTTCAAAGTATCTGGTTGGAGATTGAGCTGGGTCAGGACCTTGGGTGGCGGCGTGCTCCTGCTGGCCAGCAGGACTTTGGTTTCTGCCTGAGACAGCATTTATAACAGGGAGGAACTCAGGACTCGGGGCTGTTCTGTTCACACTTTATTTTTCTAGGGTTTTTCTTTGCTCGGCCCTGCATCATTTCATGTTTGCGTCTTGTATGAACAGCTGTGGTGGGGTAAGGGAAGTGGCCGGCCCAGACACTTTCCGGGAAAGTGGGGCCCTTCATGCTACACACACACACACACACACACACGGATAAAACTGAGTAAAAAAAGTGAAGTTAAAAAAGCTTCATTACACAGATGAAGTGGAAAAATTAAAGCGACATATTTCTTGTTTACTTACTTCTCTGAGTATAAACAGAGAAATCTACATGTGTGCGTGCCTCTACTACAGAGCACAGGGATGAATCTCGGCCATTTTCTGAGACAAAGACGTTCAAAACAACAGTAAAGAAGCAAAACTGACACAACAACTCAAACGCAACTAGGTCAACAGTTGAAAACAATACCAATGAGTCATCTTTTCAGACTTTGTTCAGTAACTAGGCTATAGCTACATGCTTTTTTCTCCTTATTTCATGTTCAGTAGTAAAATGTACAAGGAAGAAAATCAAGTTGGACAATATAGTACAAAATAACACAAATACACTTCAGATTTAACACAGCTTCATCCTGCTCCCGACGCTTTCAGCGCTGCTGTTTACAGTTCCTCTGGTTTACTGATTTATACAAGTTCAGAGTCCAATTATTTCACTCCTCACTTGGGATATGTGTGTGTGTGTGTGTGTGTGTGTGTGTGGGAGTGTAGAGTGGGTGGAGAAACAGGAATGTGCATCTCAATGAGAAGCATCTCAGAGGATTTTCATTGAGCTCTGCAGCCTCTCCATGATTTGTGTTGTGTCTGAGCAGTAATGCAGAGCAGCGACGTGTGATGCCTGCAGTGTATTTTCCGTCAGTGTGGCGACTAAACGTCCACTGCACCGCTCGCCGTGCCAGAAATTAGAGTGAAAGCGGTGCGTTTCCGTCCACCACTACTGTACGTTGCACAAGCTCAACAACATTAAGTCAAGTAAATGCTGTTTGGAGATGATTTATGTCCAACCTGCCTTTGATTTGAAGCCTAATAAAGCAGGAAGAAAATGAGACCAGATTTAAGGCTAAGACCTTGAAAAGAAGAGGAAAGAAAATACTGAGAAAATAACAGGTCAATAACCTGAACCCTGCAGCTCCTAAAACTCTTTTTGATTCCTTTTGTTGGTGAAACCAAACTTTAAGACCTTCAGCAGCACTGTCCTCTGACACAGACTCAACATAAGGCAAAACCAACTATTGTAATCCCTGAATAAGTGTTCTTACAAAACAAAAGGCAGGATTTTGTAACCAACTACAAATCACATGCAGCAACACAGAGTAATGTACTAATATGAAACAGAACAGTCTATGGCCAGTCTATCAGCTCTGAGGCTCTGCTTAGCACTAAACACAAAGTGCAGCTGAGGCTGATGGGAAAGCCATTAGTCAATCAATCCATCCAATAGCTGTTGATCAGTTTCACTAAAAACCACGCTGGTGTCCCAAGAAGTAAAGTCAGATTCATCCTCTGGGCACCATGAGTGTAATGAGTCTGGACCAAAGTCATGTACAAACCAACTGAGGAACACTCGACTCCCTGGATCCACGCTGCTAAAAACTAAAAACTAACGTAAACAGTGATGCTTTATTCAGCCTATAAATCACTGCAGGACAAACCCAGGGTAAGGTAAATGAGTAATATGTAATAGATTTATATCAACATCATATCATATCTGCTATGATTCTCTATTCACCAAGTTTACCCGTGTTCCCCTGAGCAACTGCAGTAGAAAAATACGGTCTGTGTACTCTACTGTAGCAGCCCACAGGCTCTGTGGAAGTGTTGACTTTACAGCAGTGAATGATATTCATTAGTGTTTACTACAGTCACCTAAGCTTTATGTGCAAACAACAGACTGCTGACATTACATCTCTATACAGAAGATAATAGATTCATAACTACAGAAGCAACCCACTGCTGTGATCTGTGGCTTCCTCTCAGTTTCCAGTAACTTTGATTTTCATTATCAGTTCATCTGCTAATTATTTTCCTGATTAACTGATCACAGTTAAGCGACAGCTTCACTCTCTCTGTTAATATACTGATAAATACATAGAGAGACCCAGCAGTCATTTGATGTCTACAGCTGCTCCAGGAAGTGCCTGCAGTACCTCCAAGTGGCCACAAGATGGCCTACAACAACTACTGACTGCATTGAAGTGATTGGGAGAACAACTTGTTGTTTTCCTGAAATACAAAGTCCAGAGAAAGTTTCTACAAGACATTAGAATCTCAGTTAATGCTTCATAGCCCAGAATCAAGACCTGAACATTCAATCAAGCTGGATATTAAATATTTACTGACCAAAACATGACTTTTAGGATTGGATACCTACAGCTACAGCTACGAGGCTAATGTGAGGTAATACAGGTCACCCAAGGAGTTGTCATAAAGTCTCAGAATCTACACAGTGAAGTTCTTGTAAACACACTGACATTTGATTTAAAACTGCTGAACTATTCAGTAATAAATATTCAGTGTTCAGTAAGGCTGAACAGTTTATCAGGATATTATGGAAATCACAGGAGCTGCGATGTTTTGATGATGCTAAGATGTGTCACAACAGACCATTATAAATGAAGCATTGTGGTGTTACAGAGATGGTTCCAAAAATTCACACTAAAATCCTGACTCACATCACAGCAATCACAATACCTGTCAAAATAATTGCAATATGATTTTTTTTAAATCTTACTTTTTTGCACTATTGTTCAGCCTTAGTATTCAGTCTTGGGATTTTGTTGATGCCTGTTTTTAATAGTTTTTTCTCCCCACAGTAAAGGGTGAAATCTGTGGGGTGCCCATGAAATTGTAAACATCTACCTGTAAACTCTGTCTGATGCAGTTAGTCACTGGCAACAGCAAACCTCAAAGCTCATTAACATTCATTCATTCAAAAAAGAAAAAAGAGGAACAACTCACACTGGAATCAATTTACCAGCAAACTGTACAACAGGAAAACTCAATAGGTCATGAACTCGATCCTTTTTTGCTGATTCCACACTTGGAAGCTAATTAAAAGAGACAAGCCATGCACTATCACGTTGTACAAGGTTAAAGCAGGAGGGTGTCTACTGTTAGTGTTCTTCTTGTCACTGCAGAGCTACACACTTGTTCTAGACAGCTCAAAAGGTCATGTTATGTCTGCTGTTATGCTGTAATATTGTGAATAAATTAACTTTTATTCCACTGTTTTTTTAATTTGCCTGTTGTCTCCCTGCAGCAGAAACGTGGAGAAGATAAATCTTCACCTGTGCTGATATGAGACACAAAAGGAGCTCATCTGCCTCTAAAGCTGCCACCAGTCATTTGGTTCAAAGCTGATTTATTCTGTATCATTAAGTAAGCAGAGATGTGAAACCTGACTAAACACTTATCTGTAGAAGATTAATGTCCTGCATTAATTAACTGTAACAACCTGATTTTTTAACCATTAGTTGGAAATTTGGTTAAAGCTACAGTTAACGCTGTGCTGTTACCTGCTCAGAACCAACCATCAGACCAGTTTATCACTAGCTTATGAACACAGTGGAACATTAAGCAGCTTAAGAGACAGATATTTTCTACTAGCACTGAACAATTAACTGAAATATTATCAAAATCAAAATATAGCCAAGTGTAATATCTGAACTGCAGGGGTTAGATAGAACAGAAAGGTGATAATTATGTGCAATGTTATGTTTTTAGCTTGTTGTGCTGCCCCCATGTGGTAAGAAAAAAAATGACTGTCCAACTAATGATCCTTTGTATGTAAAAGTCAATAAACTCATCAGTCTTTTTTCTCCCTGAGAGCCTTTTCAGCCACTGTATTTCTAAAACTTTATGCTAAAAAACACATGCAAACACAAACAAAGTGAGAAAACATCTTCACCAGTTTCACAACACAGGCACAGCAGAGAGGAAAAACACAAACACGTACAGAAACGAGCTGCAAATAAAGGAAACAAAACCAAAATGCTGCAAATAGCATAGACTGCACAGAAATGTTTCCAGGGATGTTAAAAAGTGATGAACGCAGCCGGGACATTATTGTTGTTGTAGTTGCCATGGTGACCCGTCAAGTCAGAGAAACTGTACGTCAGCATTGTTGGGAAATGATTATTCAAGTTTATTAAAACAATCTGATTCAGATATCAGTCTGGATATCTGCTGTTCCTTCTGCTGCCAGTTCTGCAGCTCGGTTGGCTGTGCCGTTGTTTTCTGTATGTGCAGCATGTTGTGCCTGTGCTGTCAGGTTGCTGAAGATGTTAATTTGCATGCATTTTTGTAGGCTGCAGTGTGTTGAGCTCTCAGAGCATGGTGCAGAAGCCATTTCACTCCCTGCTGTGATGATAGCACAGATGATAATACAGGTCTTAATGGGGTAATCGGGGCAGTTAATGTTTTTATTTATTTATTTTGGTTTAAATGTCAAATTGCTGCGAGCCGCTGTACGTGTTAGCTGTAGCTCAACACATCTCACATCAGATCAGAAATAAATGCTGCTTTGTTCAACAGAGTGATATTCAAGTGTGAGCAGCGTTACTGACCTCAGGTGCAGCAACGCAGACAGCTCAGCTTTTTCTTACTGTAAAGTTTTCCACAGCTTTTCGGCAGCCATCAACCTTCTTAGATAAATCTTCTATGCAGAGGAGAACGTGTTTTTGTAGCCACTGTAGTGTTTCCAGATACACCGAGGTCTTCTGAATTCACATCATATTTTCATCAAATCCTCCCACATTTCATTTGAGTCAATAGATCAGAAACTTGGAGGCACGTCTGACAGTTCAAGGCCTGTGCAGTTTGTGCTTGTTGCCTGAGTCGATTTGTATGGAGCTACAGACAGAGACAGAAATATGTAGCTACAACCACTAAGTTGACTCAAATCCTGAAATTACCTTAGAGGCTAAGAGATTTACTCAGAACACATTCTCTGACTTTTCAAACATCAATACTTGGTGATGTTTTCTGGGAAATCTACAACAGAAAAAACTCTGCAGGCAGCAGTGGTCATTTCAGCCGACCAAACTGATGGTTAACGGCTAAAATCAGAATCCTGAATGGGAGGGATTCATATTGTTTCTGGGACGGGCCTGTATTCTGAGTTACAACATAAAACATTATTTCTGATTCCACTGAGAGACTGTGTATAAAACAGATTTACTTCAGTAATTCACAGATCAATTTATTTGTAATTAGCTAAAACCAATCATCACTTCAAAGAAAGCAAACCTGGTTTAGACATTGACAACAGGATGGAACCAACCATAAACACTTCAAACCCGTCTGGAGTCCATCCAGTCGCAGACGACTGGAAAAGTGCTCGTCTGATACTTTGACCAGTATTTCTGTAACAGATTTGTGTAGGGACTTAGTTTAAAAACTGTCCTGCTGCACTCTGTTCTGCCTTCACAGCCAGCTGTTGTTTGTGACTATAATCCTTCCAGGGGCTTTGTAATCCATCATGGAGACTGGTGTTATTTTTGGTATTTCAGGAAGAAAATAAAATCAATAAATCTGTGTTTTATGTCCTTATCTATCTATTATTTACAATCAAAACAACCTCTGCTGAGTTCTGATGAATGAAATTCACGGCGACCACACTGACTATATAAACCAATCATAAGCTGTGTTGTTGAACTGTGTGCAAAGTTTATCCAATGAGAGTCACAAAATGGCGGATGGCTGATTTACAGACTGGAGAGGTCTGTGCTGTGTCCTTCACCTGTAGAAATCCAGAGCAGCATGAACTCACTCCTCAGAGGTGAAATGATGTGTCAGGACTGTTTGGATGTAGAAGTTTTGGAGATAGTGTTGACCAGAGCAGCAGAGCACTGACAGAAGTGACCAGGACTCCAGAGGGTTAAAGACCTTTTTTCCATCTCAGTTCTCAATTCCTAAAAGACTCAATCTAGTCATTTTTCACAAGCTTTGAATGCTAACAATAACTACACGTTCACTTCATTGTTCACAGAGGAAATGCAGTCATTCATGGGCAAAGCTACTTTGAGGATATATGCATTTCATGCTAATTACACCTTTGACTTTTCTAGCGTCAGACCCTTAAGGCTAATGAGTGTAATGTTCTAAACACCAACACAGAGCTGAAATCAATTATCCCTCCAAATTACATTAAAGTCTGACCCTTTCTCATGTTGCCCCCTTTTAAGCCGATTAGCTTATCTCTGAAACGGTGGGACTGAGTCCAAAGATGCTTCATGCCTCCAGGTTTCTGCTGAAATCACTGCAGAGGTGACTCAGATTTTACTCAAGATCCCAGTGTTGGATCAATGAACTGCCACAGCCACTGGTCCAAACCTGATCTTACAGTGTGTGTACACAGACTACATGCAGACAGGACACGTGTGTTGTCATATAGATACAATCACACACATGTACACAGACAGATCCATCCTCAGAGCGTTTTTCAGTGAATAGGATAGCGCTGTGTAGAAAGTGTTCCAGGTCATGTTGTACAGGAGGAAGATCAGTCCTGTTTGCACTACACCTGCGATCTGAAGCAATAATAACTCCAGAGGATCTCAACAAGGGAGCAGCAGGTCACAGAAAATTATACTGCACTTAATAATTTATGCTTTACTGTACAAGAGAGGATACAGTCCGTATAACCAGCTAATCTCCAAACAACCAGCCGTGTACAGACGGTACACAGGGGGCGCGGTACAGACGACTTCACCTGAAGAATGTGCACATTTAGTACAAAGACAAAAAGCAATCTGCAAACACTTGCTCTAATAAACAAACTCATCAGGTGTGGAGAGAAAGCAGCCACATCATGATGAGTGCTGATGTCCGTCTTCAGGGTGGAAAGCAACAGAAGAAATAAGGAGCAGTGAAAAAAAAACCTGTACGAGCCACATTCAAAGCCCACAGGTGAAGGACGTTTCCACGTCGTCTTAACAACATCTTTGTCACAACCTTCGATGTAAACATGCTGCCTTTAGAGACATGCTCATGGTGTTTCACAGGGAACCAGACATGTTGTGACATATATGGATGTTGTTTGCAGATTCAGTGGGAGGCAGTTTGGTATAAAAACACACTGGTGGCAACATCACACTTTAGCCTCGAGTGTCTGTCCTTGGTATTCTCTGCTAAATGACAGAGGTCTTCAGAATATGTGAGGCAAGTCTGAAATTTTCACAGAAAGCAGCACCTTGGTGGATCCTTCAGGTGGTTTTCTGACTGGAAGTGATCAGGACGGTAAAAATATCTCTTGAATGCTTCATGTGAAAAATGTCTCTGCCTGTTCTGACTCTAACATTTTCACCATGTGCACTAGAATCACAGACAGAGTGTGTCCATCTTTTCATGGTTACATGTTGTAAACTAGTATTTCTTCATCGTTTACTAAAGGTCTGTACTTTCATTTCATGTTCAGAAAGTTGTGGACAGAGGTTAAAGTACTGCCAGTTGAAATTATGGCTACTTCTGCTTGAGTACATAACTATTAAAATGTATGACACTTGGTGCTGCAATCTGCAGTGCTTAGGTGTTTTAATTTTTCTTGATAGCAGTCATTAAGGATTCAAACTGTGAAAAAACTTGTTGAAGAGAGTACCTGAAAGCTGATGAATCTTTTCCCAAAACAATTTTTTTAAGAAAATGAGAAAAATCTGTCTTAAGTGTTACAACCTCACAGAATCCAGAGAATCTGTCACCAAAATCCAATGAAAAGAAATATTAAAATGAAGCACAGCAGCCTTTTCTAACAGTATATCCACCAAGATGCTGCTGCTGCTGCTGCTGCTGTAGCTTTCTGTCAGTCCCATCACATGTGTGATAGGACTTGGTTTAGCCTCATTATCTTCATGACACACAGAATTGAGAAACCTGCAGGAGCGATTTCTTGGCAAACTGCAGCTGAGCAGCTTCCTGGAGGCTTGTCCTCCCACTGATACTGCAGAAACCTGCAGTCTCTGACCGTATCTGACGATCCAGACCACAGCTGCACAGAGGTATTTGGTGGATGGGTGTACAAGCAGTCCTGAAAAACACCTCCCCCTAAAACCACAGTGTGTTTTTATGTTTCTGTAGCAGCGTGAGTCGTATAAATTCCGTCTGCTTTGGAGGCGCTGGTGGGTGCACTTTTGAACATTTCTGGACAAAGCCAAGCTCTCTGTTTGCCCCTGCTCCCAGTCTGAACCACATCCTGACTCCAGCTCTGGAAACAGCTGACCGAGCACAGCGGGTCTGGGGGGGCACGGCAGCGCCTCCAAAGTGTTTAGATAAATATTGTGCAGATCCGTCAAGGGCCATCATGGAGAGCTGTGGTGAGCGGATGCTTACGCTGCATCCCAGACAGCAACAAGTACGCCCTCTGCCTTCTCAAAACCAACACGGGCAAATCATCTCTTCTTTAATCTCTCTGTAACACACCACTCCTGACTCTCCATGACTCCTCCAGTGAAATGAGCTCCATGTTGTAGGAGAGGAAAAAAAGACAGAAAACAATGCTGTGTAATGATAGCATGTAGCCATTACATTTGCTGTATTAGCCTCAGGGTTGTGGATAGGTTTCACAGAGAATAAAAATGGAGTTTTAACTGATGTGACACACTCATAAATCTTAAAGACGGATTTCAACGGCCCATTTATGACCCAAATCTACCTCAATAATTTACCTCTAATCTACAGCCCTGTTTCTGCATGATAAGACATTCCCCAGCTTCGACATAAAACCTGGCCAAAGTCATTTACACACAGCCATATTTTACTGTCAGCAGTTGTTTTAAATGTATGGATCACACTGGAGAGTGTGGTGAGCTCTGTTTTCAAATTATATATGAGAAGATCATGTTTACTCTCACTGACACCCGTAAGAAGGAGACAAGGGCCGAGAGGTCCACAGCAGCAGAGGTGATGATAAAAGACCAAACTGTCCTCTTTTAAATGGTGAACAAGGTGTCTGCCATTCTCTACAACACTGCCATTCTCCATGCAAGGAAGCTTCAGCTTTACAACATGTCACTCTCTATCACTCTGTCCTCACTGTGCCTCAAACTGAAGAGGACGTACAGTACTCTCTAGTCTGGACTTTTACCTGACAAAAGCTATGAAGTGGGTGATGAAGAGTGAGGAAGCTAGGCTCTAAAAGGGTCTGTGATATGTGATGTTTTTCTTTTATTAACTTATATATCTATCCATATACATATCTGTTCATCATCTTTAAAAACAATGCAATCAAAAAAATGCATCAAGATGGATGAAATTAGTGATAAACAATGAAACTATTATAATAAACTTAAAATATGTGCTAAAACAGCACAACAGCTGAATGTGGTACTGACAGCTCACAGCAGCTGGTTGACATAATAACACAGCAGCCTTTAGCAGGCAGGTTTTTCCAGATGAACAACAGGCGGAAATAGTGACTGTCAGAGCAGACGACGGCAAGATTTGTCACCGCAAAGAAATGCCAACACATCTTAGGCCTAAACACAGTCTGAGATGACTGAACCTGAGCTCCAAGTCAGAGCTGCTCTGCTGTCGTGGACAGGGGAAGGTAGCTGTCCAACATCATGATCCACAGGGGGACAACTATGCAATGCTGCAGAGATACTGTTTATACCAGCAGAGCCAAATGAAAAAGCAGTGTCAATGCAAGATGCCGTGTGTGTAAAAGTGAGGTAATTCTGCTTTTCTAATTTCTATTCATTGTTTATTTTAATTTTAAAATGTGTCTGGAAATCTGATTTGAAACAGGCCCGTATTATTTTACTTACTTCTGATATTAATACAGCATCATATGTAACGTGTGTAGATGAATACATGGAGGTTTCATTTGGGAACCACTGGCTGAGTGTAAACAGACGTGTCTGATTTTATGCTGTAATATTTACCAGTGCTGTATGAATCGTTAAAAGAAGAAAGCAGAAATGTCACTGCTACGCTATAAATCCATTTTCTAAGATCAACAGAACGACATCAAAATGTCAGCTCGGTCCTGCGTATGTTCGATCACAGGGTAAAGGAACCCTGACGAGAACACACACAGCTTCATCATGTGTCTGTGTGTGCAACCGTGTCCCATTTACTGTCCTCTGTTCAGCAATCACAGTGATATTCAGCGATCAGGCCGACAAACAAGTGCTTCACTGATAATGATAGCGTTACATAATGATAGCACAGCTTCTTAAAGCAGCAGACAGGCAGTCTTACGGTTACTGTGGACTCGCTGGTGATGTTCAGGTTTCTTTGTTGTGCCTCACTCATCTACACGCTGACAGGTGCTCATTAGTGCTGCATGTTCTGTGGGCAGAGAACGAGAAAAGAATAATTAGGAATCAAGTTTTTAGACACGAACGAGCGACGCTGCAACTTCTTAGGCACTTTACCACAGTTATTAATTTCACGTCACAGACACATAATGAAAAACTATTTCTGCTTTTCTGTGTTTACACCATCTGAGGGAAACTGAGATGTTTCTCTGCTGAATTATGTCAAAGCTCAGACTGACAAGCAGAAGACGGATGAGCCTGAAGTTACAAAGCGATGCACACACCCTGTCAATCCTGTCAATGCCATTAAAGAGTACACAAGTGTGTAGATCAGACAACACAAAGAAGAAATGGCTGGGGACACAAAGAGCAGGTCTGAATAAATACATATGAATAAACAGATGAAAGAACCATCAGAGAGCAGATTAGATTACAGTTATTATTTCAGTGGATGACTGAGGTGCTGACTCGGCTCTTTCCACTGGTTGCACATGAGAGATGTTTTTTTATTCAAGCACCAACAGCTTTACCTTCTGTCCAATACTATAAAGCATTTTTATTCATTTAAGCTATTAAACTCAGAGCAGAGTGTCAGCTGAGGAGATCTGTGAGCTGTCAGTGTTTATTCATGGTTTAAAGAAAGCAAACAAACACACTGATCAATCACTCTCAAAAACGCAATGTTGGGAGAAAAAAAAAATCTATGATGTGCCTTTCTGGTAAATGTGAAATCAAAAGCTGTGAGACAGCTGGACCCAAGCTCTCAGATGATATATGTGCTCTGTCTTTATTAGACGTCCAGTCCGTCAACTTTCTTCCCACATGTTAGAAGCGAGATGATTCTGCAGAAATCATCACTGCAGTTTGGCCTTTATGAGATCTGAGGACGCCAGTGTTCAAATTAGCACTTTAAAAAAAGGACACATTCTTTATTTACTTGATAAATGAGGAGCTTTACAGTTATCATGACAGCGTCTGAGGAACGACAACAAGGAAAACGTCTTCATACCAGCAGCAGTGAAAAGTTGCAGTTGTCCAGCAGAGGTCCAACAACCACACAGAGGAGAGAGGAGTTCAGAGCAAAATGAAAAACTCTGACAACTCTGTTTAATTCCAACCTGAAAACACCAAACCCACTTTTATTATTTAATATGAATATTCCTCAGGAATCACATCCTTTCCCGCCCCACACTGTCATTTCCACCTCAGCCAAAGCAAAGCTGACAAGATAAAATCTCTCCTATCTATTTCTGACTGAGGAATAATATGAAATGGATTTTCTTCGGCATTTCTCTCAGTGTTGAACATGTTCAAGTTGGCGCCTCTCGGCATCCCACAGTATATATTATACTGAATAATGGAGAGGAGTAGATAAATAAACAACTGCCATTTCAATATCTCCTTAAGCAATGAGTTTATTTTTCAGATACGTGGTTTTACTTACTAAGAAAAGAGAGAAAGAAAAGTGTTTAGGATGCTATTCATACTGGCAAACATTATCTCAGAAATAAACCAAAGTTCACAGCACCACTCAGCTGGAGTTCATTTATCCTGTTCCTTATCATTAGTGGAAAATCACCCAAAAATCCAGAGTGAGACGTACGAGCAGGGAGCAGGTTAAAGTCCAGGGGAGCGGGGGTGGTGGGGGTCACTTGCAATAAAAGAGGAAGGTCTAGTGGATCGTTCTCCTCTTCTGACAGCCAGACACGAAGTCGACTGCAAAACAAACTCAAAGAAACAAGCCTTGATTCATTCATCATTCCAAGTCATTTTATATGCTCCCATATTAAATATGACTCGAGCACATCGACCGAGCCCAAGGTCTCTGAGTCGATAAAGAGCCCACCCACTAAAAAAACCTGTAACACACTCATCAGAAGACACAGGGGATTATAATCCAACCAGGGGATTACAACAAGTCTAATACTAATACAGTAAATCCAATACAGTGGAAGTCATCTCATAGAATAAGGTTTAGACACATGTCCGGTGAAGTGAGTAATGAAACATTGTCCAAGCAAATCCTTCACATTAAGAGACACTAAGAGCTGTGGAGGACGTGGTCCTCCATCACATCACACTCTGCCACATAATAACTGTCTAAGTTTCATAAAGACCTTGGACCTTTTCCTCACCTCTGGCAGAGCTCGGCAGTGTGAGTGTTTCTCTCACACCTGTGACTAAAAATAGACGTGTGTGTGTGTGGTGTGTGTGTGTGTGAGCTGTAAGATGTATTTAGGGGCAAAGAGAAAATATTACAAACTTCAGCAGAGCAGCTTCTATTTTTTATCTATTCTTTTTTTAAACAAAAGACTGATAACACAACATCACTGACGGTGACAGTCAGTGATATTTGTGTCTTAACGGACTGAGACTCATACTCTTCATGCTGTTTATAGTTTAAAGTGGTGGTTGAATGTAACTAAGTGCATCCACTCACTACTTCAAGGTACTTGTTCTTTACTTGAGTATTTCTATTTACTTCACTACATCTCAGAGGAAAACACTGTTGGTTTTACTACATTTGTCTGGCAGCTATAGATTTTTCAGACCGTTCCTCTCCTGTGAAGCCATGTATTAGGAGATTTTTTTAATTTGATTTGCTGCTGTATTTTCCAGATTTCCTGAGCCCATTGAAGGATGACGTGCTCCTTCATTCTCCTACTTCTCAGACTATATAAAGTATTTAGTATGGCTGTTTATCTGAGCCCAAGAAAAGCTGACCTTTCACAGACACATAGTTCTCAAAGGACAGCAACACTACAAACAGTAATATAACAATAATAACTTATAGAATGTAACTGACAAACACGCTCATGAATATTCTCTACTGGTTTAAAGCAGTTTTAAATAGAAACAATGACTTAACTGTTAAATGAATACAGTTTAAATCAGTTTTTGTATCAAACACATTTTGCTGTTGAATTGTCTCCTTCATTAAAGATTAATTTTCATTCGTAAAGTTCAGCACTTCTAAATGCTTCAGCATGTGATTCCTGCTCTGGGCTTTTCCCTGATAATAAAACACCATGATGTGGGCAGCAGCACAGATCCAGTACATGAGATGCTGGGAGTGGTAGATAAGAGACAGGAGACGTACAGATAGCACCATACTGGCTCTGGCCCATCTGACTTCCTGAGGCGTGGAGCTCCGACCGGCTCCGGGCAGATGTCAGGTTTTGTGTACAAAAGGTACGAGCTTGAAACCTGCAGCGTTCTGACCTACACTCATTGGAGAATATGGCTTGCTGAAAATAAGAAGCAGAGACTTTGTGACTCTTTCCTAAATAGCTCATCCTTCATGGTACATTAGTGCTCTTACAGCATTAAATGACAATGGGTAAAGATTATGAATGTGTGCTTTAAATAAGTGCAGCTCTGGAGGAATTTTCTGGAGGAATTCTCTGACCACAAGATGACTTCTTTTGGTAAACTGGGACATCATTCATTCATTCATGCATCCAGATATCCCCAGCTTGACTTCAGCATTTGTGTGCACCCAGATGTTCATATCCATGCATTATATATGACATATTCAGCATGTGGACTGAGAGCAGACTCCTGCATCAGAAGCACACTATACATGTTGACTCTGTGATGTGGTTTTAAATGATTTCTGGTGCCTTTTCTTATTTTCCCGCTCGTCCCCAGATCTCAGGAATAAACTTGTCGAGTACAACGCTGCACAGAAAGATCCAGGAGGAAGAAAATTGAGTTGGACATCAAATGAAGAAGATAAGGTCTGAATACGTCTATTGAAAAGCTGAGAAATATGTAAGAGGTGCGAATACTGTTTATGCACATGCCATACACTGCATCTCAGAAGACTGGAGAGGCTGCCAGCAATACCCACACACACATATTCTCACACACACACACAGTGCAGAGTTTCGATGCAGCAGAACCCTACTGTGTCTCTTTTGGTGTACTTTAGAAGAAAGGGAGCTTACTGCAGCTTTAATGTACAACCTGACCCAGTTAAAACGCTAACTGATATTCCATGTCAACTTCAGTCAAGCTAGGTTGAACTGTAATTCCACACGAGCAGAGCAGAATTAATCAGGTTCTCCCCCCGGTGTGTGCGCACAGCGAGGCCCCGTTGGCTGACAAGCAAACGCAACAAGGGGATTTGTATTATTGATAAAACATTACCAGTACACCTACTCCATTTGATACAAACACAGAAGCTCTCCACATCTCTGCTAGCGCTGAGCCGGGCTAACACGCATGATACACAATTTATTTCTACATGTGTGTGTGTGTGTGTGTGTGTGTGTGTGTGGTTTCAGGGTTTTAAAAGACAACAACACCTCCACTCAGAGCTGAAGGAAGCTTTTCTCCCTCTGACACAGTGTTGACATTGACTACCAACAGACACGGCAACAAAAAGTTGTTTGTCAGCTGAACATATGCATTTTGTTGTTGTTGTTTTTTACTTGTTCTAACTGAAAAATAGAAACTGCTTTAATGTTAGTGACAGTGACAGTCGACAGACGCGGGGGAAATGTGACTCACAGCTCAGGTTGATAATGATCAGCCTGTGGGGTGAATCCATGTCACCCCCAGGCATGTCTCCACCCATAACACAAACTCCTACACAAACACATGCCCACGTTTGTTACTGATTGTTTGCTCTTATTTTGAGTTGTAGTTGTCCTCCATGATGGAAATTCCACCATCAGATTTGTTTAACCTCCCAGTAGAGACATATATTAACACGCACTACATCCTGGGGGCGGCACAGTGGCGCAGTGGTTAGCACTGTCGCCCCACAGCAGGTTTAAACCCCAGTTCGCCCGGGGCTTTTCTGTGTGGAGTTTGCCTGCGTGGCTTCTCTCCGGCTTCCTCCCACAGTCCAAAGACATGCAGGTTAATTAGTGACTCTAAATTGCCTGCAGGTGTAAATGGTTGTTTGTCTCGGTCCCTGTGACAGACGGGTGAATCACTGACTTTATTTCCTTTTCAATAAGTTTCCACCCAGACACCATCTTCAGTGGATGCAGAGAAAACATGATGACTGCAGTGTCCTCCCTACTGCTCTGTCTAAAAAAGACACCATCATTCAGAAAGCCACGGCCAGTTTTAACAGGAAGGACGATCAAACTGGTCTCAGATCAGTGCAGCAGAGAATTGATTAAAAACTGGACATAATGTGTGAAAAACCTCCCCATGTTACTTTTACTTTTCATGGTCCTAGCTGCTGGAGTACTCGATGAGATTAGGTGTGAATTCATTCAACTATCAGACGATGTTGATGTAGTTTAAAAGCAAATTAAAAGCAAAACTCATTTTAAAACTTTCCACTGCACTTCAGATTCATTTTGTTTTGCAGTGGATGTGTTTTTTTTTATTTTATTTATTGCATTTGGTCGTTTTAATTAGCACCGAGCACACTCTGCACTTCTCTTTGCTTTTTCCCTTGAAACAAAAAGTGCTACATAAATAAAGTTTTCCTCGCCTGCTTTCGGCCATGGTCACACACACACTGCAGTTAACACAATATTTTCCTCTAAATGCACTGAAAATGGAGCACTTAGCCTCCTGTTAGACTCCGTCTCTCTTTAAGTCAAACTCTTTCCATTTCCACCGAGTCTCCTGGGGCTCAGCTGCCAGTCCAGCACCACAGGGTTTCTGCTCTGGTCATCCCTGCTTCCTGACGGTGCAGCTAACGTCTCATCTCAACTCACAACAAAGTAAAAGTAAAACAGCCTTTTTCAGCACTTTTCTGCAACTCCCAGTCTTCCTGTTTCTGCTATTCAGCCCACCTTTATTGTTCTAAATGTGGGAGACAAAATAATAGAAACACTTGTTTCTGTAAGGCAACACAATTCAACAGCAGCACAAACTGCAGCGTCCAAAGTGACCATAAAGTTGAACCAACACCTCTCTGAAACTGAACACCATAGCCTTCATGAATGGAGGATTTACTGCAGGACTGCTGCATTAGATACAGCTAGGTGTTCCTCATAAACCGAGTGTATATATATGCAGCATAAATATATTCATTATTCTCTCTTCAAGAAATCAAAAACAAGTTCCTAAGACTCAGTTCAGAGCCATAAACCTGTCAGAAAAGTGGAGAAACTACTCTTCAGTGAGTGAATCAGCAGAGTGTCACAGAGAGGGTAAGCTGCATTTTTAACGCCCTCACATTATTCACTCACAAGACTCGCTCTTACATTTACCGGCTCTTCTCGAGGTTAAACTCGGCGGTGCCTTTCACTCCGAACGAGTCTGAATCTATTCTGGGGAGAGCGACCTTTTCAGTCTGCTGACCTTTGTTAGCAGTGGAGCTGCTGTGATGAGTTGACGGCTGACTTCAGTTTTGATTTTGAATGTGACAGGAACGTGGTGGATGATGGGCCTAAACCACGGTGATGGGGAATCATCGGTTTTCATTATCTTTATTGTCGCCTCTGGAAGCCAAACAAATGGCAGGGAAGCTTGAGGCTGAACAACTCTTGTATTGTTGGTAAATCATTTACTGAAAAGATTTATTTACTTTTAAAGTCACCTGTGCACAAGATTCTTTGTCCTTGCAGTGTACCTCTTCTTAATTCCTAACACTGACCAGTAAAAAGAAAATCACTGACCGTAACTCTGAGTGACATTTACTTCACAGGATCCTTCAGGCGTGTGTGTGCTTAAATGGAAAATTAAAACAGGCTCTGTTTCACATTTCCTGCAAATATTATATATATTATATTCTGAATTATTCAAAAATATAAAAAGATTTCAATAATATATTTATGGCTTCCATTATCTCCTCTCATTTGGGGGACATTTGAGCCTGTGGAGCGCCATTAGCATTATTGCTTGTGCAATAGAGTGCTTTGTCTGAAATATGTAATTTTCTGCCACTAATTTTTCCTTGGCCGTGCACTTGTGATATTCTCTGACATGGTTGTGATTCATGTGATGGAACAAATCGCTTGGGGAATTATTTTTAGATTTTTCCTGTCACTCTGTGCTCTATCACAAAACGACTACCAATTCTTCCTCTAATGCTCCTGCGGTTACAATTTCTCCACTTGGACCGAAACGTTCTGTAATGGTCAATTATAAGCTAAATGCTAGGTGGGACAATGCTGACCCAGTTTCACTTTGAATGGACGTCATTTAAATGTCATGTTGACCACTCAAAGCCCATTCACACACATTCATGCAGCACTTGTCCTACATATATATACAGTGATCTAACATATGCAGCATCCTGCCCAAGGATTCTTCAGCTGGAGATCAAACCGCTGACCTTCTGATTAGTGTCTGACAGGAGCAGCAGTTTGCTGTGGTGCATTAAACGGGATGGGCTTACGTTTAATGAAATTTCCAGAACATAACGACGTGATTCAAACTGCTGCGACTGGTGTCAGTATATTTCCTGCATGCTAGACTGGAGTGGATTCCACTCATACAAAGGAAAGACAGACCTCGTGCCAACTTTAAAGTTCAATGCATGTACGGGCCAGTGGCCAAAACAATCTGCCAAGGGGCTATCCTTCTCTGTCAGTGTACAGAGTAGCTGTGACAGGAAATAGCCTTGAGGGTAACTAAGCAAGCGAAACACATCTTCAGACTTCTCCCAGCTCATCTTGATTTAGTGGTTCAAGTCAAGAGGTCAGGATTCCTCGCTTCTTACACAGAGACTCAGACTCTCTGCAGGGCTCAACAACAACATGTAAACCAAGTGAAAATAGCTTTTTCAAAGTTGAATGAGTTATTAAGCTTCCACTTGGAAACAGATTGTCATCTCTTGCACATATATAAACTACATACACAACTAATACATTATGGGTTATAGTGTCCATCAGAGTCTAGATAATCCTGGCCCATTAGGGAAAGAACAACAGTCTCACAGTGTGGCCGGGATCAGAGAGCAGAAACAAGTCCTAAACATCGTGTGTAACCTCTTTTCAGGTGAGCACCTCTTTAAATGTGCTTATCAATCACTGCCAACAGCAGAGGGAGTAACACATCTGTGTACAGGCACAACATTTCTTAGCATAATGAGAGAAATCCTAAGGAAGTCTGCGTCAGGTCAACATGACCTGTGACTGTCACATTGGGTCTGTGGTCGACACAGATGAGAAAACCTTAAACTCACGTAAATGAATAAATAATAATCATCTCCTGTCATTCAGAGGTGAGGATGGATCAGCCTTGAGGAATAAAACACGACTGATAACACTGGCACTTTTCCACAGAGACAGTGTTGACTGAATCAGTGCAAAGCTCTCCTCCTCTAGAGCAGGTTTCAGGTCAATACCCTTCACTGGCCAGTAAACCTGGCCATTACCACACTGAATGAGCTCCATCTCAAAGCTCCTGCACAAAGACGTGGTAACTGTGGCACAGTTCACGGACTCGATCGTCCACATTTTAAACCGAATACGTCATAACTGACCCCAACTCCAGGCTCCAGGGAATGTGGCCTTCATTTGTCTGAATGTGTGGGACACAATGATAGCATACTCCACAGCCCTCAGCATCCCATCGGGCGGGTAAATCATCCACGGGAAAGCTCAGGAAATTGTTCTTTGTTCTTCAGGCGGAGCTGGAGAACTTTATCATCCAAACAAAAAGGAAAAAACTGAAAAAATAATCATTCCCACCGGTTTTTCACCAGAACATTCCTCTGGTTCTGTCCTCTGCAGAAAATCTTTTTTTTCTAATTTGCAGTGAAAATGTCCTGCTTTTTATCTGTGGAAGACACACACTGCTGTGCTGGGACAGCTTTGTTGTGCTGCTACTTTTAGCTCTAATGATTCATGCAGGTTAGAGGGGAGAGAGTGTAACTCTGGTGATTCTCTGTAGTTACAATTTACCCACGTTCCCTAAATGCCTCACACACAGGCTGGCTAAATGCTGAGTTTCCTAAACTTTACACAGCATGGAGGTGTGGTGTGTGTGTCTTTGGTATTATCTCGTCATCCTCGGTAGCTGTGGTTGCCATTAGTGAAATTTGCTGTTGACTGGCAAAGCTCAGACGTGCAGGGGTCTCCAAGGAAACGGTAATTGTCCACATTACTGTTGTAAAAACTGCTGGCACTGGAGCGTGAGTGACAGCACAGAGAGCACCGATCTCAGTTTTTGCAATTTAGTCATTTTTCCACATTGTTCAAAAACAAAAACTCAAAATAATCGAATGATTTCGACGTATCGCAGAGCCTTAGAACAGAACTAATGAAAATAGCTGTCGGCTACAGCCCAGCATTTTTATATTACATTTTTATAATAAATAACATAATGTGAAAAAAGTTAAGGGCTTGGGAATTTATTTTGTCGTCAGGACTAAGAAAATCCAGTTGCCTCTAAATATTTCCATCAAGTTCCAGGAGGACTGTAGCAATCAGTTATCTTTAGGGGCTGGTGTTCTCTTTCAGACTCTGCCATGTCAGTGACTTCCATCAATATTCAATTGCTTGAAATGTCTCCTGATAAAGGAAGTCAGCAGCTCGTTGCTGAAAATGGATTTCAGAATTCCAAACGTCTGCAGAGAAACACTCACCTGCTATCCAACAAAGCTAACACTGAATGTGGTTTTTATGTGACAAAATATGTTTGATTCAGTGAAAATGCAGGAAAGATATCACATCAGAAACTGTGTTTATTAACCAGAGGATCTACAGATAATGCTGAACTGGGCTGAGGTGGAGTCAGTTCTAATAGTTTGTGCAACATGAATTTTAATCAGACGCTCAGAAATATTTCAAGCCATTATCATAAGCAACAAACCAGAGTAATAAACACAACAAAGCCATCTGTGCAAACAAACACAACATAAGGCCAGCCAAGATCAAAGTGGTTATTTTGAGGCAGCTTCATCAAGAGACCTCTCCCAACCAGCACAGCGTCTTTTAGCTGAGTAAATATGTGGTTTTAGGCCACAAAAAGATCAATAATCGATACTTGTGAGTGTCTCCTGCACTTTGTGAATGGCAGAGGAAATTAGAGGCCCGCACAACTTCACTTTTCATTTCACGAGAGAGAAAAAGCTTGAGAAAACAAAGCTGATGTGCATTTTTCGCTTGAGCTATTGATTTAGAAAAAGCAGATACACGTGCATTTCTTGTTTGTTTTTCATATTTTAAAGTGTGTATTACTCATTCTATGCAATGACTGTCTGGAGTCCACTGTAATGAGTACAGGTGCATTACTAACAGTGACAGTGGTGTTAGAAATGAGGAGAGCAGCTCATTTATTCATGGGCGAGAAGGGGGAAGCCTGGGCTGAGCTCGCTGGATAGGCTGTGGGGTGGATGGGCACACCGGAAAAGTGATTAGCATCCATCACTGTCTGTTCCTCTCAGACAGCGAGAGGGCTGTGACAGATGAAGGGGACACAATCAGGGGTGAAACAGCAAAGCATGGCAGAAGAAAGAGGCCTGGGAGGGGAAGGAGATGAGCCCGGTCCGCCGAGAAAACGAATGATAAAGTTGGGACATCGGCTTTTTAAAGGTCAAGATAAGGATGAAAAAAACCTGCGCTTTGTGAAGATGACAGACGTCTGAATACCCATTGTTTGCATGCAGGAAATCTCAAGAGGGTGCATTAATAAAACCTGTAAACTGTACACTACAGGAGGAATATGAATACAGAGCTAAAATAAGAAACTGTCAGTGAAGACAAACATGGGTGTGGAGGGTATGCCCACATCCTAGCACAGGCTATAATGCATCAAAGACTGACAGAGGGACAACAGCACAGTCAGCAAAGTTACCAAAAAATACACCGATGCAAATGCAGGAGATTTGCACTTAGAGCAGGGCTGCAGAGCATGACCATCCCCCAAGTACTGGCACTCCTTTGGTCACACTGCTGTGACAAAAGACCTCGGCTAAGTGTCTGAAATTTCTAACTTCTAATTTTCCTCATGACAAGGGAGGTTTGAAATCAGTGTTTTGGGTTTTCTAAAGTGATTAAAGAATAGGCTGCTTCTGGTAAATGACAATCCATTACAAAAACACAAAGCTGCAAGAGCTCCATTTGTTACTGCTGGCAATATGTCATTCCCTGAAAGCTGCTACTCTGAGTAACAGTGAATCGATGTCTGTCAGGTGCCGCATGATGTCACCAACAACCCTGTTTTCAGACCTTTACACAGGAGCAACAGGTATTTGTTACCTGATGTCAGAACTACGACGTATAATTTGACCTGGTCTGAAGGTGAACGTGAATACTCTTCAGTCCTGAACAGCCACACTGAAAGGTGCAGTGAAAAGCCGTTCATCATGAAAACAGATGAGACAGTGGTTGAAATTTGAGGATAATGGTGCTGACTATCAGACTTCCCAAAGGCATTCATAGTGTTACAATCATTTGTGCACATAAGTGTTGTAAATGACTGTGTGAAGAATGAAACCAGGAGCCAACAGAACCAGACTCTCAGCCTGTTCTCTGTGTGTCAGGCAGTGAATGAAGTGAGATTTGATGTCCAGTATTTTCATTTGCAATGTGTCTGTGGTTCATTCATTTTCTTTTCTCTAAAAACTGAAAATCCTGGTGCACCACACATCATCTCTCCCTCTCTCTCCCTCTCTGCTGTGTGGCTGCTCAAAGTGCTGACAGGTGAAAGTCAGTCACACTGAACAGTGGAGGAGGTTGTACCAGCGTCTGGTTCAGAAGTAGTTTAGCTGACTTGGCTAACGTTCAGCACCGGAGCGGAGTGCGTCAGAGCAGCAAACAGCATCACCCTCCTTCTTCCCATACATAAATACAAACTGACTTTATCAGAGTCAAATATATCGACCTAATACAACAGAATTTCCATTTCCACTTGATCCACAAGCTTCCTCTAGAATATTCTTCTTCTTCTTTCTATAAATGAAAATGACACTGTCACCTAACATGACGTCTCTGTGTTTCTGGGCTCAGATCACATTCGATTGTGAGGAGAATCAGCCTGGAAGTGTGATCTGACCTGGTTCCAGGAGACAGACAGTTATGGCTGATGCACAGTCACCTGACTCTGAGTATCGACTGAGATTAAGACAGAGCAGGAACAGAATCTAACAGGAGGGAAGTAATGACATCTTGAGTCATGAGAGTGAGGGAAGTGCTGTATATAATTCAGCAACAATTTCATTTGATAGTCCTTCCTGGAGACTGATCTTAGGCGCCGTGGCACTGGGCCACAGAGACTCCACAGTATCCAGCCAGGCTTGCATCAACGGTCTCTGAGGAGTCACCCTCCCAGGTCTGTATCTCAGCTCCTGCACAAAGAGCTAACCCAGACTGCTGTTAGTGCTGCAATTACACACTAGATTTCCTCACTGGCCTCATTTTTGGCCAAACTGCCAGACAAGCGTTCCAGGCAACCACCAACCAAGCTGGTGAGCTGGATAAAGCAAAGAAACGACCGACAAGAGACTGAAAACAATCTCCATTTCAAGCAGCTCAGAAAATTTGACAGGGTTTGTTGTTTACTAAAAATCTGGAGATGTGAGGGGAATTCAAACAGGTCTGCAGCACCGACACGAGGGTTAAACTGTCCTCTGTCCAGAGAGCAGACCAAGACTGGCTCATGTGACACTCTCAGGCCAAAACCCATGTTAGTTTAATCTATAAATAAAAATGTTTATCAGGATTATTTAGTGCTTAATAAATTATGCATTTAATTGCACTAACAGGGCAATGAGAGGTCATGTGGTTTTATTGTGTTACAGGGACTAAACTGAACTTTAGCTATCCATATTCATATTGGTTTCTGGTTGTACTGGTATAATATTAATACAGTATATGTTTCTAATGTTGAGTATAGACTTCATGGCTTCAGAATACAACATGGACGTTTTGCTCAGGGCAACAAACCTACAGAGAACTATCAGCCGACTCTCTCAGCTCATTGTGTACATTTTACGGACCACAACTTCACCGTGTTGGCTCACTCTCACTGCTCTCATCAGCATCGTTTCATCAGCATGTTTTCAATGGGAAAAGACACACACAATTAGCAACTCACTGCTGAACACAGTGAAGCTTTTAGCAGCTAGAGACACTGATAGTCTCCTCGGTGGAGACCAAAACAGGACGAGAAGAGATATATATATCAGGTAAAACTCCAAATAAATGCTCTTATGTTACCTTAAACCACACAACATAACAGCCTTAATGATTTAATGGACTGTGAAGAACAACATTTCTGAATAATGGGTTTCATTAGAACCATTAGATCCAGTAATCAAACCTGCCCTGTTCACTACATGAATCACATTTCTACACGCCTCTGCCGACCAGTCTGTACTCAAATATGAACTGAAAGCTTTGAATAAAAGGCAATAAGAGTATTTTTGGTGAAATGGAAGTTATTGCTAGAATGACATTTATGATTCTAGTGAATAATTTCCACGGATCAGAGACTATTCTTTACAGAGAGGACCGACAGGGAGCTTTGTCCCGGTCGTCATCCAGGAGGAGGAGGTGAAGAGGGTGGACTCAGTGACTCTGGTGGTTTTTATTCTCACTCTAATTGTGTTTGGTGAAAATGTTTAAGTGACAGGACTGAAGAAGAAAAGCTACAATAATGTCGGAAAGTCACTTAAATGATAGTGATGAAGAAGGTTTGTGCTGTGGTAAACTTTGAGCACAAACAACCGTAACAGGACAAGACTGAAATCCTGGCTGTTTGCTCAGGGAGGTGGCACTGTAATGAGCCCAAATAAATCTAATTAGTTTTAATGTGAATGATTTTTATGGAGGAAGCATCCAGGCTGATAGTGTAGAAGAAAATAAATAATGTGGCCTACTCAAGGAGTTTAAGTATTTACTCTAGAAAAACATAAATAGCCACTGAGGCCTGCGAGGGACGAGATATGCAGTCTACTCAGAGGATGAACAGAGAAATCAGCCTCCCAACTAAAGTGCTAAACAATACCAATAAAACACACATAACTCCAGCCAATTCATTACCAGAAGGAGGATAATGCAGCCATGTTGTCCCGAGTGGATAAAAAATGCCAGCTGTAAAGCACCGACGCCTGCCCCTTGAAATTAATGGCACTCATCAAGGAATAAAAGAGCCATAAAAAGCGGTCTGTTTTCGCTCATGACGGGATGACTTCTCGAATTAACCGGGGACGCCTTGGACAGTCGTGTGCCACTGATTTCTTTGGAGATGCTGGATCAAGAAGACACGCGTTATAAAGCCGCGGCCAAATTGGAACACGAGTGGCGACTGTGTTGGTCTGTCCCCCTGTCTGATTTGCTCAGAGGCATCAGCTCCAAATGCTGTTTGTCAGCTCCACAAACACTGAACAGCTTCTGTGATGAACTGCAGATATCCAGAGGCTTTAAATATGCAGCACACAGTGCTCTTCAGTAATGTGACTAAGCAGGAGATACAGGCAGGGCCTCTGGTGCCAAATATGGTTGGGATACCCAGGCCATTTGGCCAGCTCCTCCTCCATAAAACAGAAATGTCACAGCATAAAATTTGCACAAAATGAATTATGTGCTTGTCACCTGCAACTCTTCATCTAACCACCTCACTGTGGCTGCATCTCTGTTTCCATTCCCACCATGCAAGACGGTCCGCTGATAAAGTAAAGAGCAGAAAATGCACACACATTTTGACGTGGGTTACACTAATCAGGAGTTACAGGCTGCTCACTAACCTCAGTGATGAGAGCTGCACTAACACAACATAAATACTGGACACTGACATTTGAAAAAGAAACATGTTGGACGATAAATATATAAAGAAACTTTTCAGATATTTGCGTAAAAGGTGATACTTTTTGTTACGGGGATATTTACTGATCAGGACGTCACACAGTGAAAAATAAACTAATCAGAGCTGATGTTCAGCTACAGTCCCTAAAAACCATCACTCACATTTCTGTACTGCAAATCTGATCAGCCGTGCCAACACGTGGGTCAAACTCTGCGTCTCATGTGAAAAGCAGCAGGTGTCTGGTCCACATTACAGCAACAGAGTTTATCAACGTTCCACCAACACAGCAAAGGGAGAACAATGAAGCTTCTGTCTGTTAGATGGAGGTGAGAACAGAGGCACAGCAGTGGAACACGACTTAAAAGCAAAGCAACTCTTTTGTTGGACACAGCAGTCTTATGCTTATTCTCTTGTTGCCTGATTATCACACACATTGACCAAGTCACACTGAGGGAGGACACAGTCTTCAGTTTTTACTTGAATAGGTTTTGGGGGATTTAATGGGAAGTTTTTAAACTTTAAATTCCAATACTTAAGTAATGTAATTATAATTATTTGAGTAAGAAATCCTGGAAGAGACTGGTATACTGACTCTTTCAGGACACTTGACTGAGCAGACGTCTCATGTGTAGATTTCCTTCAGATGTTTTGAGCAGTCCCTCCATTTAAATTGGTTTCCGTGACTTACTTGGAAGTGTATTTTATTTCAGCCAGTGCATTTTTTTTTCTCATTGAATGTTTGAGCAAAGTGAAAGTGTGAAGTGAAGCTCTCATGTCTGGAGTGGATGGCTTATTCTGACTACAGTATGGGTAAGCCATGAGTCAAATAAGCTGCCACAGGGTCTTGATCACGCACAGAGCTGTAGGAATACAAATTTATTCCTAAGCTAACAACATGCATCAGCCTGTGGATGTGGACTTATGGAAAAATAACTCAGCAAACAGCAAATTAAAGGTCATCATGTCGCTGTCGTGATGAAGACAAAAGTGCTGATTTAGCATTCAGTCCACATGTCTGCTGTGTCTATTTATAGTAACCGTCACTATCAAATTCTGATAGCTATGAGCGCTAATTGTGAGAAGCCATGTTTCTCATCCCATTAGCTTATCTCTTACAAAGGCAGAAGCACATTCATCAGGAAATTACACTGCAGAGAGACTTTCATTAATCAAAATGCACAACCTTATCCATGCCCAAACTATGACAAGCAATGCTCATTGACATTCATCTGTGACCCGGCTTTCAATAACACAAACACATGCATGTGTTACAGGTTAACACTGACACCTCTCCGTAGAAATAAACAGTGAAATGAAGGGATAAAGACAAGAAATCTAAATTCTGCCTTTCTGGGCGTCCTGGCTTTTTAAATGTTAACAGACACAGAGGCAGACACAGCACACACACAGCATGCAGCGCCGCTCACAGAGCCATAAATGTAGACCTCATTAAATCAAATCAGCGGCTGTGATTTGCCTCAAAATCAGACAAAGTCTAAAGTCACATTTTGAAAGCAGTAATGTAATAAGGCTGATGGCTGCTTTCTGCTCATCAGCACGCCCGCTCATTTTCCTCCGTCGCCGGCTTCCCTCGTCTCAGCTGTGATTTACTCACATGATCAGTCTGACCTATCCCGCAGACTGTCAGAGACATTTCCTCCAAATGTCAATGAGCAACAGATGGTTATGAATGCAGACACACCTTTTGTGTTCATGCACCTTTTCCTGTCCTGTCTTAGCAAATGATGTTTGAAGGGCTGTGGTTCGAGATTATGAGCACATCAGTCAAATATTACTTCATATCAAGTCTGAAATATCCAACCAAAACAAACACTGAAATATTCAGAGTCCACGGACTGACCTGTTGACCTGCTGAACGACTTTTCCCCAGGTCAATAAGGAACCTGGAGGTTGTTGTTGTTTGTTTTTTGTTTTGTTTGTTTACAACATTAACGCCAAAGATAAACGTTTTTAATAAGGATCTTGTAAGTTTTGTTTTAAGGAAGCGACAGTTCACAGGACTGTATCCCCAACCCTAACTGTTCAATATCTACACATCTACTATAACCTAATACTGATCAAGATTATTGACAGTAGCAACATCAGCCCTTATATTGATCAGCCACCACATTAAAACCATGCACAGAGCAACTGATTAACACTGTTACAGACAAATTCAAGCCCAGGTGTCTATACGTGTTGACATGACCTAAGCAAAGACTAGGCTGCAATTGTTGCTGCTTCTTCTTGTGAATCTGTTCTCCAGCCTTTCTCCTCCACTCACAGAGAACAAGCAAAAAATCTATAGACAGTGATTTCTTGTGTCACTGAGCATAGTTCAGAAAAGCTCCACTACATCACTGGGAATTACAGTAAAATCCCAAGAGTTTGGCAACAATCCAGACTCACACAGAAGCCACGTTCCAACATCGGACAAATGAAATGACTTTGTGTCTCTTCCTAGACTCATTTATTACTTAAAAAACATAATCACTATAAGGTTACAGGATGCAGTGTGTTAAATAAGCATTAATAGATTAACTTTCAAACTTTAATTAATAGAACTGCAGGAGTCTGTGATTAGAGGAGCATTCTGACAGTAGGATTTTAAAAACTGTGTGTGTAATTATAAAAGCAATGGAAACAAATTAGACACATTATACACACAAGATACTGTCTATCAAACACACATGAAGGCTGGAACACAGACCACATCTGCACTGACTGACCTGTCGTTTCTCTGCAGCATATTTCTTGTGCCTACTCTGGTATCAGCACTATATTCAAACTTTGAGCATATTTGCAAATGACCTTTCAAAGCACAGCCAATGAGACTGAAGTTATACTGCACGAGCAGACACTGTGAAGAAATCGATACACTCATCGTGTGTTTTTAAACCTCATCAGACCATAAGACTAAAAACATATTAGGACCTCGGGGGAGAAGTGTTTGACGGCAGGTCGTCAGTCTGCACAGACTGAGGCACTGAATGCTGATCCTGTACAGACACCTAAAGGCACAGCTGTGGGAAGTGTTTTCCAGAAAAGCCATTTCAATCCTGATCCGTAATGTGCCATCTAAGGAGTGAGGCCAATAAGATGGTTCATTTATCACACTGAAAGTTTTCATTAGGACCAGCGCCTCGTTTCATTCACTCATTTGGCAGATTTACTTACCCTTGACTCATTTGGCTTTTTAAGGGGGGAAGTCCAGCTGCTGTAAACAGCCTGTCCTGACAAGAAAATGCCCACGATACAGGCTTTTTTCATTCAGTCTTAGGTAAGTTTTACATCGTACCACTTTCTCTTATTAGACAGGATCCTATTACATTAACCCACAGACATCTGGACACTGGATCAAAACCCAACTGTGTTTAAATAAAAACTAAATTGCAGGTTTGATTGAAATAATAATAATTAAAACAACTGTCCAGGAATGGTTCATATATGTTTTCCACCGTCATATATCATTTCACAACCTTTTTAATCAGCTGTGTGGGTCTTTTAAAATGATTCATGCTGCAGAAAACAGCACAAAAAAATGTTATTTTCAGCTGGAACATCAAAGCACTGAATGTAAAATGCACCTTTTTTAAGTGCCTGGGACTTGAGATATTTTTTTCTCTTTGTGGGTCTTAATATACTTCCAGACTGACACATCACACGAACAACAAAAAAGATCCATTAGCAGCAGAAAGGAGCCTCTACTTAACGAAACAATACCCGTCTCATTTATGGAAAAAAAAAAAGAGACAAAGGAAACAGGACATGAGTATGGAACAGGCAGCAGCATGTACAGACCCAGGGCTCCCTGATTAATTGAGATGTATCATAACTGCTGTGAGGATTAATTCAATCACAGAGATGGTGAGACTGAAGGCTTTGACATTTGTGAGTGTCAACACCTTCACCCAGCAAGACAAAAATATCAATTATCTTGACTTAGGCGAGTCACCGGCGTGGATTCAGCCTCTAACAAGGATTTTGTTTTGACATAGACACGATGGGGATAAAACCTGAATTAAGAGGCACTGTAATCTTCCTGCTCAGTTTTGATTCCAGAGGTAACAGCTGCAATAGTCATAGCGGATGAAAAGCTATTTAACATTTCCAGCTGTGTATGAGGCTGAAGTCACGTCAGCTGACAACAAATGGCTCAGGGTGGAAAGATGAACTCGTCGTAATAGAGTTTTTGGTGACAGTGAGAGATGGGGAGCAAGGGCTGATAGTAATGATGTTATCAGTCACTGTGTGATCCTGCACTGATAGATGAAGCGTCTGCTGGACCTTCTGAAGGCAGGCAGTGAGGGCTAAACACGAGACTGTCAACATTACAGTAGCAATACACTGATTCTCTTAACCACCTACTTAATGTGCCAAGACCTGGTCATTTCTCAGGTGTGACAACTCAATATGTGAACGTTATGTTGTCTGACGGATAAGAGGATCACACATATAGAGGCTGAACAAACATGTGAATGACGCTGACTTCCATGTCAACAAAAATAATGTCACGTTCACCTTGCAAACCAAACATAGTGCCTAGTAATAACAGAGCAAGCCACACACAGATACTGTCTGAAGAAAATGTAACTTTGACTCTTAATAAGGCTGCTACTGAAGTATTTTAAATGTTGTTTACTCTGGAAGTTAGATTTTCAATTCAACAAATACTGTTAAAGGTGCTATACGTAGTATACGAGTTCAGTGGAAGCTGCAGTGGAAAAGGCACCTGCACCTGACGTGAACTCTTGTTTTGCTTCTATTTGTATCACTTCTTTTTTTTTTTGACTTAAGTTAGCACACTAACCAGATAGCCTATCCCATGTTGTAATACCACTTAGCGATAAGGAGCCACCAGTCCAACATGAGAGGATGAAGAAGTAGACTACTGTCTTGTAAACACAATGATGGCTGAAGATTTTGGTTAAAAAAAACAGCTGTTAATGCTAACGTTGGAGTTACATATTAAATACAGCGTAATGTCTGAAAATGTCCTGTTTGTTCGATTGCAGCGATGAATGATGAAGAAAAGCAGAAAATCCTCTCATTTGAGAGGCAGGAACTAGACGGTGTCATTATTTCTATTCTAATCTGAAAAATGACTGAAACAATTAATCAATTATCAAAATAGATGCAGATTATATTTCTGTGGCTCGACAAACTGATGAACAAGCTAATCATTTCTTCTCTGAATATGAGGCTTATTAGGCTTCAGGAGAAAATCAAGCAGAGGCTCAGTCATATAGCACCTACACTGATAACAAGACATGACAGGAAAAGTCTGATTCAGCTCAGCAGGGGGCTGATTCTCCTCCCCACCTCCACCAACCAATTTCCTCACTGAGAGTCTGCTGCAACTAACTTAAAGCCAGTGTCTGACAAACCCTCTGAACCTGTTGCATGTTATTTGCATCAAAACCCCACACTGCATCTTCTGTGGGTCAGCATGAACACACATAAGATGTTCACTGAGGGTAAACTGCATCCATCTCTTTAGAAATAATGTGACACACGCCACATATAACTTCATCTTGCATCATAATAATTAAGACATTTTTTATAAGCATCAAAAGCAGTGTACATTCATGCTAGCAGTTTAAACATGTACTATGTTTGATCAAAGCACAGCTGAAAAGAAGCTCACTACAGGACGTCATGTGTACATCACCCAAAGAATTATGTCTGTTAAAAATCTGTTGAATCTGTTTTTTCTTTTTACTGTTTCTCGTACATTTGCAGCTTTGCAGCATCATCAGCAGTTCCTGACATTAGGATCTGGACACCGTGGCTCTACACTGAATTAGGAAGCACCTTATATCTTAAATGCACTTGAATTGATGGCATCTGAACACAAGTGGCAGCAGGCTTGTTTACAGAAGACAGTATCACACTGCTGATATATTCCAACCACACTCTTTAATACTCTGTGGTGAGCAGAAGCTCATCCAACTCTATAAAGCACAGGGAGGCAACACGCTGGGAGCCAGACTGTTAAAGGTGAAAGTCGTTTAATTAATGTGACCTTTACGTAACTCTTCTTAAAATCACATCTCCACAACCACCCTGATGTTTTAGCACTCGAGGACAACTACGAGCCTGAAAACTGCTCCGCTGAATCACAGTTTTTAGACACACTCAGGCTAATTCATGCTGATTTCCACAGCATACGACGTCGGACTCCTGGAGAGCAGCTATTCGATGACTGCCACCAGAGGCAGGGGAAAAAACCCCCACAGCTTGTTCACCATCAACCTGTTCAGAAGCAGACTGGACACTGAAAATGTGCATGAGTGAAACCGCAACAGGTTTTCCCCCAAAATCCTCTACTTCTCGAGCACAGAGCACGATGAGAACTGTGAACCAGAAACCAGGACTACTACACTGACACATGCTCATCCATCCTCAGAGCAGTGGACGTAACCATTACTGAAGTTATTAATATCTCTCAGCGCACAATGGCAGACAACTTACAAAGCTAACGCCACACCGAAGCCTCAGCTCTCTATTAAAAGCAGCTACGTGTGCAGAATGTCTGAAAAGTGAAGATGAAAGGTAAATACCATCTAAAAGATCCTTGTTCATATTGAAGGTTGAGAGTCATCCGGCTCGATGTGCTTCTCCTGTCTGAGGAAATAATAAAGGCGAGGCTCTCAACATCCAACCCTGCACACACACATCCTACAAGGAGGACACACACACTCAGCACATACGAGCAAAACTCCAGAATAGTGCCTCAGGAGATGGTTCATATTTTGGTCACAGAGCAGAGCAGCTTGGTGTGTTTGAAGTACAGCAGCTCCGCCGGAGTCCTGCGCCCTGCTCTATATTTAGATACAGGCAGCGTAAGAAGTAGATTTCTTATTGTATTCTAATGTGTTCCTCCATCATCAACTGCACTGACACTAAATATATCTAACGTCACCGCCGGTGCGACTGACAGCGAAGGTTGTTTGTGGCCACAAAACACGCAAACGTAAATGTTAAGGTGAAAAGGAGGTGGAATTCACTTCAAAGTGATAAAAAGGTCAAAGATTTTCGACCAAGAAAACGAAGCAAACTCGACACGTTAGCTCAGAGTCCACCTTGCACGGACTTGCGCAACAAACTTTCCCGTTAGCTCAGGAGTGGCTTTAAATCAGAGACACAATGTTGCAAAGAGAATTCTAACTTGTCCACAGCAACAATGTCAACTTCGAGTTGAGGCAACATAGTCGCACGAGCGAAAAGTGAGCAGCAATAAACAAAGCAGCCGGGGGAAAGTCGACAGCTAAGTCGTAGCAGCAGTGAAGGAATCTCAGAGACAAGGAGGAGGGAGGGAGGAAGAGAAGACCGCTTTACTCACTCAGAAACCAGGGAGAAGTCCGAACAGTCCCGAAGGGAAAAAGAAGAAGCAGCAGCCCTCGGTCCTCAGCGCTCCACAGTCCGAGCTCCACATCCAGCAGTCTCTCTCTCTCCTTCCCTCCTTCCCTCCTCTCCTCCTCCTCCTCCTCTCCTCGCCTACAGCTGCTGGATAAGTTTGCTGACGTCAACAAGCACTCAGTCTCAACCGGCGCAGCTCTTTGGTCGCAACTTGAATAATACATGGAAAAGGAGGGGAGAGACGCGACCGGAAAGAATCGGGGAGGCAGGCACATTAGAGGCGACCCTGTCACCACAACGGCCATGTTCATTTAGACAAAACAAGAAAAAAAATAATCATTAAAAAGAGAGAGAGGGAGAGAGAGAATGCCGGTGAATAAAGCTGACAGCCTGAATTTACATTAACCTTTTAAAATACACATCATGTTGATCGCTACATTCATGCTAATCTTTGCCTTTCTAAACAGGCACCTGCTTAGGTGTCTGGATATTTAAAAAAAAAAAAAAAAAAGTATTCACAAAAAGCAAAAAGTGACACAAACAACAAAGCCAAGTAGCTAAGCTAATGTGAAAATAATTTAAATATAACGTCAGATATATCGAAGTTTAATATGTCCGTTACTTCACCTGATTCTAAGTAATGACGCAGTTTTCTGCCAGCCGTTAGCTTCCTGTTAGCTAATGCTGTAGCCGAACACTGTGGAGCAATTCCTTCAAATCGTTAGCTAGATTAATGTTAGCTTCCAAAGTGTTAGCCTGTTCCTTATGTCAAACTGTGCACATTTAAACAGACTATTGATTATTTTGTACTGCTTTGTTTTTACAAATATTATTTATGATAAATGTATGAGTGACTGTGAAATATATGGACAGTTTTTACGTAGTTCATACCTACTTTTTGCAAGCTTGATAGGCGGGCTACTTCTTAAATCCAAGCTAGAAATTTAGGAGGTGAAACATGTCTGATTGTGGGGTGTTGAGGCCTTTTGCAGTGAGAAGAGTTACAGTCGTGGGAATATTAAAACTACTGCAAATAGGTTGTGAATGACTGAAAATGAATGTCTTGCATTGATAGCATAATACAACATTTTAAATATTTTGGCCCATTAGTCAAGTCATTGGGGGTCTTTCCTAAATGTGTGTATTGGTGGGCAAGGAAACATTTTTGCTAATCTGACATTATATTCCACATTTTAAATTAAAGTTTGCACTGAGTGAAACCACTGAGAATACATAGAAGAGTGCACCAAGTTCAGCATATATTCCCATTTCTCATTTGTTCTTATGGAGCCAAAAATCTGAATAAAAGTGCCCAAATCAGCAGAGTAAAACAAGTAGTGTGTAATAAAATAAAATGTTTGTTAACAACTACATGATGTGTGTTGGATACAAAGCTAGAGTCAGAATACCTGTGCTGTATAATTTCCTGATCATTTTTTATTTATAGAATTTGAAAGTTTCTGTGAATCCTGAGGTAAACACTGTGGCAGACAGAAATACACACTGCTGTCAGCAGCCTTGTGTGGCTTTGTCTCTTGATTAGTTTTCTAGAGAAGCACAGTGAGTGCTGTGCTTCAATGTCATATCATGTCAAAGGGAAGAGACACTTTGTGCGTGTATATATATATATATATATATATATATATATAAATTTTATTTATTTATTTATTTATTTTCATGTCTTGAGAAGAGCAGAAAGGCAGTTTCCTACGGGGATCAGTGACACATTACATTACATTAAAATATAAATCCCACTCTTAAGGATTCTCAAAACAAAATCCAAATAGGTCAGTCGCTGTATCCATGATGACAGAGAGATGTGCTTTGCACAGTCAAATGTAGGCTCTTGTTTAAAGCATTTACAAGAAAATTAAGTTTCTTTCATGACAGCCCAAGTCTGGCTTAGATATTTCACAGAGGATTATAGATCCTGGTCTCAAAGGAGCTGGCAGACACTCCGCTTCAAATGGCTTTCCCTCGACTACAGTTTGCTGAAAATCATAGGAAATCACCACAGGTGCTGTCACTGTATTTATCCTCTGACCAACCTCAGAGAGGCTGATTTGATGACTTTGCAGATACAGTATGTGACTTGGCTTCCAGATTTGAGGTTAGGGCAGACACTGTTTTCCAGTGATGAATTTCATTGATGGATCTGTGATGATGATGATGCTGGGTGGGTGTAGCTGAAGCCTGATGTTGTTCATTCTTCTCATAGAGCTCCATTGTTGTCACATGCCACATGTGCACAAAATGTGTATTAAGATATTTTTTCTCGGTTCTCACAAAACTACCAAACAACAAGTCTTTGCTGTTGGAGCAGTATCATCCGTGACACTGTTTTACCATGGTAACATGCCTATTGGTGATGTTATCTTGCAGTTCAACAATCAACCCTCCTTTTGCCTCTAACAGTGTTTTCCCGGAACAAACCAGTGAGGCAGGCAGATAATATACCATATTAGGTATGCAAATTTAAAATCCAGTTTATTTACAAGTGTTAAAGGCTGCTTGCACTCGTGGCTATGTAATTTACTGCTGTAAATATACTGATGTAGAAAAACCTCTGCTGCTGATTTGTGGGGCAAAGCTACAAAGAGTGCGATCCACTTTCTCCCAATTTACTGTTCTTTTTGTCAGCTACCTTCCCTGTTTCACAGAGCATGGAACAGAAAAATATGCTTTTTCAAAAGAGCTCCCTGCATTAGAGATGCTGTCTCCTCTGTATAATGTCAGCGCCTGCTGATTTTCACTGAGCTGAACCCGTCTCGTTGATTGTTTTTGACATGTTTTAGTGTATAGTCAGCATCACAGCTATTTTCAGGCAAATATTAGAAATTCACACCGTATCCACCCAGCTCATTAATTCCTATATAGAAACAGAAATGAGAGTGTATATTCCAGCTGAACTGAAGGTCTTGCTTTATGCAGCAGCAGCTTGTTTGAGCTACCTCTATTTCACACTGTTATTTGCAATCTTGTTCTCAGTCCATAACAGGGGTCCCCTCTCAGAAAATACTCATCATCAGCACCCCCAATCTGTCCATTTCCATCTGGGGAGATGAGGCTGCACATTAAGAGCAGAGCTAAAGACAGATCTCTGTATCCGTCACTGCTGCAGCTCATCAGCGCAGCCGTCAGCACAGATCACCACTGCAATGATTAATGTAAAAAAGGTGCACGAGCAGAGGGTTGCCATGCTTCTCCTCCTGTGCTCCCTAAACAGAGATGATAAGAAACTGAAACTTTTTTTTTTTTTTTTTGGAATTAAACTGAGAAAATTAGACCTATAATTGCCAATATCCACACTATCAGCTTCTGCTGACAGACAGCACAACAGTGTAAGTTTTACGGCTTTAATTCTGTCTAGTGTACAGGCTCTGCTTCTGCCTCACATTTCTGTTTCTTTGTAGACAGAGGATTCGTTGTTTGCTGTGTCTCTATATTGCTTAGATCCCTGAGCTTATATGCTTTTTTGAGAGACACTTCAAGTATTTTTTAAGTCCTTCAGAGTGTTTCAAAAAGTTCCTCCATTATAACACAGTGGAAATAAATGGTATGTCTTCCCCCACTAAAGACATAAGCAGTCACACACAGCATTGAAATACCAATGTATATGTCAGGGTATCTTTGTTGTGAGGTGTACAGCAGCAGTACATCATGAGAACTCTGTGCACAGGGCAGTCCTGTGATCTGCTGCTGCAGTAATTGGATTTGAAATCCATGCAGCAGCATTGTGAGTTAGGGGTTGTTTCAGAAGTAGAGCATTAGATCCCGTATAGCCGAGCTCATGAGAAGATGAGAGCATCGATGTCACATAAAGCAGTCATTAGGGGACTGTGCTTTGGGAGCCTTTACCCGCTTTGTGTGATGGTATTGGCTAAAAACTTCACCGTGATCTCATGCATTGTCATGCCTCACTCACATCAATTACTCCTCCCTCTCCTCTCCCTCATTAGGAGTTCAGGATCCAGACAGGAGGGCGAGACTGACACCGAAAATCAAAGTCAGCTCTCAACAATAGAGTCGGCAAAAATGCAATCATGTGGTGATGGGAATCCGCAAAGATGCCACTGCTGTCTGGAGCAGGATGAAGGTTAGGCGTCACCATGAGCTTCGAATCTGCTGATGTGACTTATTCAAATTAGATCTGGTAATGTCTCTTCATAGAGAGCGAGGTGAGCGCAGAGCTTCGTGGTGGAGAGATCCTAATAGCTCCACCAGGCGAAGAAATGGCCCCTCATGAATCACTGAGGAAAGGAGAGTTACAACGCATCGACAGCAGCAAAATAGAATACTGAGGACATATGATGGAGCACGACACTGTGATATACCACCATCAGGATAAACAACATCATCAAACTCTGCTGAGCCAGCACACTTCTTAAATCTGTCACAATCAGTCTCATTACATGAGCTTAAAGCTTTGTGACACAACGCTCTCATGTGGTTGAGCCATCATCATTATCAGCCGTTTTCAGTTCTGTTTTTTTTTCCTGGTGGTGCAACTGAATCTAACAGGAACAGTCATGTTTTTTTTTCCAAAAGAGCATTAAAAGAAAGCTAGCTCCATCAAAAAGACTGAATATTGAAGCTGTTGTGGGTGGAGGACGAGGGAGGACGAGGGAAGACGAGGGAGGACGAGGGAGGATGAGGGAAGACGAGGGAGGACGAGGGAGGACGAGGGAGGATGAGGGAAGTGAGGCCGCTGCACAAGTTCTACAGACTCAGTGGAAAAAAAGTGTCATTCGTAAGAAGCTTTTTCAGGTGAATCTGTTTTATAAGACTGACCTGGAGACTGCTTAAGGTTAAGGTTAATGACTGACTGTGGTCATGAACAAACTAACAGACAGACAGTTAGAAACAGGAAACAAACTGTGTCAACCTCCTCCCTCTGCTGACTTTTCCTTACTCTATCACAACAAGAGAAATCCCTCTGGTTGCATAAAATAAAGACCTGGGTTTTTCTATGTGCACTTGAGAGGAGATTTCAAGTGTCCCTGAATCATAAGAATCAAAGAGGACTTGACTTGTTCAGTTATTTTTCACCTTGGCTGATCGTCAGCAAGGACCCTCCTGAAAGAGAGATGGTGTGATCTAAAGTCTGACTGCGTTTCATATTTTATAAACTATAATAAACTCATAATAGGCCAATCTCTGTCTGTGTCTTTGTCTTTTCTTTTCACTCTGAAGATGGAGCTCTGAGCGACTGCTGAGGTTCAACTACATATGTCATAAATAAAAAGATTTTGAAGTGTGTGAGTAGAAATTCAAAAACTATTAACATAAAGCAGCATTCACTCAGACTGTGAGTTTCTCTCTGCCTCTTAGCGTCTCTGTCCTGTGAATTATCCAATCAGCCTGAGCAGTCGTATATTTTCCCTTTGCAACATGCGAGCTAATATCTGCATTACTCTACATGTCATGTATAGAAATATTCCTAATCTTCCCCTGTGTCAGAGTCGCTCTCACCCAACAGATTCAAGTGATAGAAGTTTGCAGCCGATCAGAAAACACAGTAAACCACACAAAGAAGAGAAAGAAGAGAAGTCATTTAGAACTGAGCTTAAGAGCTTTGAGCGCGATTTCAGCCTCAGGCAACTCAGACCCAGAGGGCAGATACGAGTAAATCAAATCTCCATTACGGAGCTGACGAGTCCATGTGTTGCAGATGTTATTACCCTCATTACTGTGATCCTTGGTGGAGCACAAAAGAGAACGAGCCGGAGCTTGTGAGCCTTATTTTCAGCCAAAGACAGCGTGTTAGATGTGTTAAACCTGCACCGCGGCTCAAAACAGACAAAAGGGAACAACTCTGTAGACTTCAATTAAAAATCATAAGCTGCTGTCCCACCACTACTGTCCTAATTATCCCTCACCTCGTTAGCTTTTCTCTTAGAGGATACCAGACAGACAGACAGACAGACAGACAGACAGGTTTGTGCTTATCTCCCACTATTCTTCTCTGTATCCGCTGCTTTTTTTCAGTGAATTTAAAGAAAAGACTAATCCCTGATTTATTTTCCAGCTTTCTTCAGTGAGGATACGCTTCACTTACTCTTTAGATAACAGATTAGTTCTACGTAAATGAGACCTCATCATTACACAGTCTCCAGAAGCCATCAATCAAATTACAGGCCATCTCTCCCAGAGACTGACGCAGAGCACCCACCCTTTAATTTTAATTGACTGTCTTTAAAGACATTGCCAATTTGTGGTTCTTGTTATCGGGGGCCTGCAGGCCCAAGAACCCCCCACCTCCACCACCCCACCATCCTCCATCAGTCAGCATTATGATCTCATGAATAAAAGCTTGCATGTGATAAATAAATCTAACATCATCCCAGACATACAATACACTCAGAGCAGAGATTATGTTGGTGTATGAGAACAGATTTACTCCTCATGTATGTAATGTACAGAACCAAGAGGAGACGGAGAGCAAGAAAACAAACTGTAAAGATGTAAAGTGCGTGTTGAGACCTAAAGCCTTTACAGTGTTCACCTGAAACACTCGCTCTATAACTCCTTTACCATAGAAAATATTGCAGATATTATAAACAGCTTCATGCTGCCAAAAATGGCTCACAAAGCTGTCACTGAATACAGTGCATGTCTGCAAATTCCTGGACCCAGTTTCCCTCTTTTATTATCACATTATTATAATCGGATGTTCCTCCAATTGTATACTGTAGATTTCAGCCATTTGGCCACTGTGCCTGCTGAATCAGGTGTTCTGGAGAGTGATGTACCTCTGCTAAAAGCGGGCAAGTTGCCTTTAGTAGAGGTGGATTAGAGCAGTGGATTAGAGGAGCTCACTGTCATATTGCTTCAGTGCATGTACCAGGTTCTGCTCTCGACCCACAGCAGCAGCAGCAGCAGCTCTGAGTCTTTGCAGCTCCGTGTGGCCTCGTGATGCCATGTGTAGAACCAAAGCATCCAGCTGTGACTGTAACCTTTAAGATGTTTGGAGAACACTCGGGAGACTCTGGAGCAATATGTTATTGGGAGGGGGGGGGGGCTAACTTCTGGAGTCTGAGGTGAAAAAACAGAAGGCAGGAAATCTGCTGATAACTGAGAAACTTGCAGTGTCAAGTAAAAGCCATAAAATCCCTGGGGTGTAAAAGCATGCTTTGCTCCAGTGTCTTCTAAATCAACGCTGACCTTGAGGTTGCTTCTCTTGACCTCTCTGGTGTCTGACATGCTTCTGTGCTTGTACGATGGATTCGTTTGGGTCTTTGCACAGAATGATCATTTTTCATATATTTGCTTTCTTGCCAAAAGATCTGAGACGGTCGGTATCCGTCTCATGTCTGTGCGTTACGTCTGGAGACGATAAGCTAAGATTAGCATAAGTACTGAAAGCAAAGGGAAACATGTTATGTAACCTGCTAACACACGTTGTGTTTAGAGTGCATGCAGAAATTAAAAACCACCTGGATACATTCTATTAGTCCTATTAAACTGGGGTAATGATGTTCTGCAGCCTCGTGTGGCTGAAATGAGTATTACAACAACACGTGGAAAAATAAACAATTACCTGCCAAAACTTTTTGTCTCCCACCTGTTTCCACAGGTGTAAAAAGGGAAGTTGGATAATTATCCAGGTCATTTATTTTATAACCTGGCAAAACTTTCTTCCTCCCACCTGTTTGACCAGTGAAAAACAAGAATCAGCAACTTAAACAGATTATCATGGTGAAACCTTTTCTCACCTCTTCTTAAATTATAAACACAGGAGAGAAAATAAATCACCAGAATTGTCTTTTTGCTCTCACCTCTCAGAGCTTCCATAGAATATTAACACAGTGTGTGGATGTCCTGTTATAACAGCTACATCAGCATTCATTCATCTAAAAGCAAGTGAAGCTGAATTTGCAGCCAATCTGCAGTGAAAGAAAATGACCATGAAAGTTAATGTGTAAACGTTTTTGTCAACAGTGAGTTAAGGATAATAACTTATTGGCGTAACTTTAAGAGTCCAAAGGGAGTTGTATGTGTTTGTGAAATGCTGGAAAAGGTTTAGTTTTGTGTGAGACTGGTTTCCTTCTCTGCCCCCTGTGATATTCAGCACTGAACGCTGTTATTTCCTTTGATTCTCAGTGTGGCAGTAAAACTCAGGGCACATGGCTGCTGGGTAATAATCACTGTGGCCGCTGTCAGAGGTAGCAAAGAAAAAAACTTTGCTCGGGACCTTTCAGGGGCTTTAGGGTAACTTCAACCACAACAAAGTCCTGGTTCTGATGTGAGCAGACCCAGAAGAACTTGGCGAACACGTCGTGTAAATCTTGTAGAATTCAGTTTTTTCCCTTCCTCACAAACATCGGCCTCCTGCACACTCAGAGAGCTCTGCAGGGACTGTGGAGGCTTTAGCTTCTTCTTGCTGCTCTCTCCTGCTGTACTGTGCTGCAGATCTCCACTGGGGTCACCCTGGAGGGCGTCATGGTTCGTTGCCTTATGACAGCCCATGAGCTCGCCCGGGGTTCTGCTCAGTCTTTCAGCGTCCACTTAATGTCGTCTGTGGCAACGCTCGTTATGTACACAGCTATTTTAACACTGCAGTGACCATGACTCTCTCAGCAAACTGAATTATCTCAACCGTAATGTGTAAAATGAGTTTCTGCATGGCTTGATCCCACTAACAGGGTCATATGTGGAGCCCAGCGGTGACTTTGAAGCTGATTTCCACACATATACAGTCACAGATCCATCGGTCAGACCTTTAAGTCTGACTTGTTTCAGCTCAGCAGCCGCAGCTTGTTGCCTATGTGACGAGTCCAAAGACATAAAATGATGAATCCATGCAGAGATATATTATCCAGCACCATTCATTATCCAGCTCTGTGCACCAACAGGATGTAGAGACACAGAGGATCAAAGGCCACAAAGAGACGACTTTTCATCTTGGTAGTGGTGAGTAGCTGCAACACATTCAGTGTCCGTGTCCGTGTGTGTGTGTGTGTGTGTGTGTGTGTGTGTGCCGTCGGCTCCTGTGTGGTTTATTTTTGCTCCTGGAAAGCCTTAAATAAGAAATAAAGAGTGTGGAGTTTATGGATGTAGCCAGCCATAGAATCAAAGATTTAAGATGCAACGTTTAGGTACATCACAGAGGAGAGGGTTATGTGTGTGTGTGTGTGTGTATATGTGTGTGTGTGTGTGAAGTAGCCCATTTGTAACTTTCACTGAGTTCAGTGGGACTCTGCTATTAGTAAATGATAGATTTATAATGAGCGTCAGGATGGTCAGAGACAGCGAACAAAAGTCTTAATCAGCGTTGGAGGCGTATGTACAGTAAACACAGGGGACTGTTCTTATTAACCACTCACTCACTTCATTGCACTGTGGAGTAGAAACATCCTCCAGTTTGTATAGAAGTTACTGGTGTGAGCCCATCACACCCACAGTGTTCAAATTAAAGCCCATGTGTTGATGATAATTTCAGTTGATCATTGTAGGAAGGATAAAGGCGGGTGGAGGAGTGAGTCCTCGTCTCTGATTGTCAGCAGCTGGACGGCTGCAGAGAGCTGGTGTTACACTGCAGGGAACATGAGACTAAACTAAATTGTTGCTTTGCCTTTATGTCATTGTTAGTGTGACTAAAGAGTAAGGAGCAGCAGCACCTGTTTAATGAGCAGCTACCTCACTGTGGAGCCTGCAAACTGACATCAGCAGTGTCCTGCAGGCTGAGGTGCAGGTCCTCATGGTCACCTCAGTTCAGACAGCTGATGTGGGTTGTTGTGGAGCTGCTTCTCTGCAAGGTGCAAAACTACAGAACCATTTTAGGGTCTGTTAGCTCAGGGTTTTGGTTTCACAGTCCAGGACTTCACTACATTTGTTCAGTCTCAGATAATTTGCAGCTGCTTCCAGCCAAGTCTGCTCTGCTGAATCTGCCTAACACCAGCTGGCAGACAAACAAAGCCAGCTACTACCTGGTGAATGGAACAGAGTAGTGTATAGATCTCTGTGGCTCCTGTAGCCTTTAGCATAGGCTCCACTGGAACTCCCATCAGTTCCTTGCAGCAGCACCGTCGTAATCAGATCTGCCTTTGACCTGATGATGCTCTCCACTGAGGTGAAGGGGGGGCGGTTAGGACAGGACTTCTTTTTTCTTTTCAACTGCAGCCATGGACTCAGTGACTTTACATCCAAAAGGTCAAAGGTTAACTTCACTGAGACGTCACAGCGTTCTGCAAAAACACTCTTCTGGCCTTTGAGGCTGAGGCTGGCGTTATTTAACAAACTCATTCATATTACAACAAGAAAAAAACTCATCATTCATTCATTATCTACTGCTCATCCCTCAGGGGTCACAGGGGGGTGGAGCCATGTGAACGCCACCTGGGCCCACAGGTGACGCTCACACCGGCCACGTTAAGTGTAGTGACAACATGTTGCAGTCAGACTGTACTGTGGAGTATTCTTTGCATTGAGATGCTGAATGTATTCATAAAGGAGGAGGATTAGTGTCATGTGTGTGTTTATGTGTGACAGTTTGCTGTATTCTGGGTGTTAAAGAGAATACACATGTGCCTGTGTGTGTCTATAGCTGTGTGGATTTGTGTTTTGTCTGGTCGTGTGTGTGAGGCTGATTGGAGCTGTAATTCTCTCTCTCAGTGGGCGATGACCAAATGTGTTCACCACACAAGATGGCACCCACACGCACAGAACACATGGAACTGGAAATCCCATTAAAAATGGGTCAGCTGATAAGAGAGATGAGTACACGGCGCTCCAAGTGATTCCCAATTTCACACCTCAACATCTCTCTCCTTTTGGTGGCGGGGATGGGGCTGCAGCGAGGGAAAGTGAGGAGAACTGCATATGCAACGCAACGAATCCTATTTAGTTTAAAAAACAAACAGTGTGTGCTGAAACTCTGCAGGAAAATATTCCTCCCAGATAAAACACTGCCAAGATCCAACCTCCCACCTCCTGGTGCTGTTTCAGGTCCGTGATCTGTGAAGAGGGAGCAGACTGCAGATATCACCGTCCTCAACAAACTGTCCCAACTGCTCTGTCAACAAAAGAATGATGCTTGTTAATCATTTTCAATCTATGGAGGGTATAACATAATATATATATATATATATTAATAATATGTAGTAGTTGTGTAGCTTTGTGTCTAGATAACTAGGTCATGAACTGTTAGAAGAAGTGATTTCTCAGGGCTGTAGGTTTGTGCTCGGTGACTTTATAGGTCACGTTGCCGTATTTGTTACATCACCGAGGCACAGTGGAGAATAACTTATTTTAATGATGCAGTTTTATCACAAAATGGTGCAACAGTGAGGAAAACAAGCTTCATGCTTTAACAACACTTAGAGAATATCTCAGATGACAGAATTCACTCTGACACTCTGCTTTCTCTCGCCGGAAAACAGTCAGACAAAGTAAAGACAGCAGCAGAGAAAGGGCAGTTGAGGATCTATTGTTGAAAAGAACGTGTTCCTCTTGTCAGTTATGAAACTTTCCCCCATAACTGCAGAGGAAATGATGAATTGTGCTGTAATAAAGAAATAAAGAAAAAAGACTTGTCCGGAGTCAAATCAGGAGGCAGTATCCAGGGGGAGCGTGCTGTATTGATAAGGATGTCATGGGGAGACTGGCCTTTAAAGGGTGAATTATGGCTCATCTGTGAGAAGTGAAATTGTTTTCCAGCACATTATTTCAGAGTCTCTATTTGGAGCCCCTCGCTGCCCAGGGATCCACAGCTGGCAGTGCCACTGTGCTCGCTGCTGCGGGCCAATAGGAATTCATTACTTAGCTTGGCCATTGATTTTCCTCCTGCCTAGAAAGATGCGCGAGAGAGAATATGAACAGCTCTCAAGATGGATTGCCAGCGTTTGGAGGGAACTTGAAGGACGTTTTATCACGGCGAAGGGAGTCGGCTCTTTGCTGTTCTCAAACACTTCTGACCTTAATATGCTGCACTGCTGCTCTCTGCTTATTTCAAAGGAGCTGAAGGCAAATACTGAGTCATCTGCGACGTGTAAAAGCTTCAGTAAAATGTTATGGTATTTCTTTCAATAAAAAGCTCATATTTCATCTGCTGTTCTGTATTAATATAATCTGTCCACACGCAGCCACATGTCTCCATGTATTGAAGCTTAATCAATCAAAACCCCAAAACCTCAGGGAGCTCAGAGGAGCCTCATCAGCAGCTGATTGAAGAGAAATATATCAAAGCTGCTGTAGATCTTTATATGATGTTTCAGTGTGGTCCACGCTCGTAACATTCACACTATCATGAGCAGGGTTTTCCAGCAGGGTGCCGGCAGATTGGCTCATTAAGACTAATCACACCATATAAGAGTTCATCAAAAAGAAATTTGCACTCAGACCATTAAGAATCTCTCTGGGGGGGGGGGGCACATTAAAAACACAAAGCAGATTTTCAGTGCACACTGTTTCCTGTCAGATCTGCTGCTGTCAGCCGTGCTGGAAGGAAAATGAACTCACAGCATTATATTTCCCACCTGTCACCCAGTGTGTGGAGTGTGATGAAGCAGCCCGAGTGTTCATTTGACGCACATTAATTCAGGTCAATGAGCACATGACGTATGCGTGCGGCGGTGTCGCCGTGTGGTGGTGTGTGCAGTAATTAATTACCCAACACATTTATTTAAAGCGCCCTCAGAAGAGAGAGGAAGACCACGAGGACGAGGGGTTTCCTCTGCCAGACGGCGCTTTGAGAGAGGAGTAACTGCTTTGTTGGCTTCACAACGCACCGGTCAGTCTGAGCTCCATCATGGTGACAACTTCAGGACAGCTCATCAGGCTGCTGGACAGCCGACCCCGGCTGGTCATTGTGCACGGGACAGGCTCGCAGCAGCATTACACCGGCCGGCAGAAACTCATCTTTGGGGAAATGAAATGACAGTGCGGTGGATGAAGAATGCATCTGCTGATATTTTTCAACAGATTTCCTCACAGAGGCTTTTTCACCCTTTGGCTAGTCGCACTCTAAACAAACAAACACACAAAAACAATCCACCTATCACAGCTGTCAGTCCGTCTTCCAGAGGCCTCCTGCTCACATGCCCTCAGTCCTCATGCATTTAGATCTTTTTATCAGGAGGTAAAGGCTGGGGCTGCCCAGAGGGGAACAGTTGATCCCTCTCCACTGTGGTGAGCTGCTAAGTGGAGCCTCTGTGGCAGCTATGGAGGTATATCACCGTGGCTATCTAATTTCCCAGCCTTACTTAAGGGACCAACAAGGGCAATTTTCTGCTCTATCAACACTTCCTTCGCTTTTCAGTGCACTGAGACCTCTTCCTTTGGCCGAGGCGTCACAGAGCGTGTTCGCTGTGAGGAGAGACAGAGAGCTCTCAGAAGACGGAGAGAGGCAGAGGAAGATAAAAAAAAAAATGTGCACAACAAAGCTGCACAAGAATGTGGAGCAGGGCTGTAATGAATCTTGGCAGTCCACCAGAGGAGCATGTCCTCAGCAGAACAGCCCACCAACAAACAAAAGAGTGCTGGTTGGTCCATCTCCCTCTCTCCAAAGCCGAGCGGCCCGCTGTAGGCCCAGTTCTGAGGCCAACATGGTTCACGTGAATGGAGCATTGAGGGTTTCGGTACGGGCCAGCAATCAGCCCCTCTCCACGCCTCACAGTGCTTATTATCAGTGTGCATGGCTGGAAGTGATGCACAGTCCAGGCATTCTCAGCCAGGCCACAGTGGGAAGCTCCTCATTAGGAGCTCTACGTGGAGATGAGAGTCATCTCATGACTTTGCAGGACATGATTAATGTGATTCAAAATGCACATTTGATAATCCTGTTATTGTCACACGGCTTGATTAAATCTCAGATTGGTCTTCAGTTCCATTAAATAAGAGTTGATCAAGAGCTTATCCTGAATTCTTCTGTAATTAAAGTCTGATGGAATCTGTGTTTTCTTATCATCCAACTAAGACTGATCTATATTATCTATCAGTGCTGTTACTCAGGTCATATGTTCTTCTCAGAGGGTGAGAGTCAAGATGAGGTGATGAGTTTGAACTCTTATTCTGTCCTCTACACTTCGTATTTCTGTTCCCTGTAAATATCGTTTCTGCTTTTTACTTTAACAGTCATTACAGTCTGATTTGCTTCTGTTCTATCACTGTGATATTTCACAGATTACTGTTGTGCACTGTTGTGTTGTATTTTGTATAATGTATGTAACAGGAGACGTCTCAGGAATCATTTCTGTATTTGTGTGTTTTTTTAAACTCAACCTTCCGCCCTCACATCCACAATGAAATACCAAAGACTCTGAGCCAAGTAGGAAAAGTGGAGCGCTGACTGACCCACTCTTTTCCACTGAGAACATAATTACAGTCCTCAGGGTAGCTGACACCCAAATTATTTTTGGAAGTGAGATGAATTGAAAATATAAAGGACTAATTCCACCTCGAACGATCTTTGTGGACCTGACAATTGTTACTATCCACACTGACTGTAAATAATTACTCACTGCTGCAAATAAACGCATGCATGCTTATTTTTAACAGTATTGAATGTTTTATTCTTACACTGTACAAAAACCCATCTAAGCCTTTGGGGAACAGTGTAAACAGACTGCACCTGACGTCCTCCTATAGAAATAAATCCATACAGTCTAGAAACAATACATCCAGCAGCCTGCATGTGGAGTCTGACTGACAGTTGCACACAGTGCCAGAGCATCTGTTAAGATTTCCACGCCAAGTCTTCTCCTCCTCCGCTCCCCCCTCCCCCCCGGCGTCTCTATCTTGCCCTGGGCAGTGGGTTTGTTGGCGGACTGTACAGTACGACACACACACACACACACACACACACTGTATGCTGTGACATCTCTGATTGTTGTCTCTGTGACAGGAGTGTGTTGCGTCCTGAGCTGACGTGCATTCATTTAAACTGTTCTCTGGAGCCACGCTGGTTCAGGTTCTTCAGAGGGAATAAGGTCGACTTTGTTGTTGGATTTCATGATCAATAGATGAAACAACAGCAAATAAAAAGAGCTTTTTTTTTTTATTTTAATTTTTAAGAAGCAGATCTTATGACTGTGGCTTGATTTCATATTGATGTACAGCTGAGAAGAGTGGCCTGAGTGTGTGAGCGGCCACACATCAGGATTTAATAATTGAACTAAGAGACTCTGGTGGGTGAGTGATGATGGTCTGTGTGGAGCCACACACACACACACACACACACACACACACACACACACACACAGAGCTACTGATGCAACAATTTCAAACCAGAAACTAAAAACAGAAGGAATAAGCCACAGGTTTGTGTTGTGGGGGGGGGGTTTAGTTTAATGTAGTTTAATGTAGTTTAAAATAAACTACAGCTGGAACATCAGTCACATCTGTAGAGTTCAGTCTGTTTCATTAATTCAAAGATTTCAGCCTTGGGGCCCCCTAGTGGCAGGATCAACAAACACACTGGACAGAAAACAATGCTACTTTAAAGAAATAATAACTGAACTGTATCCACACAGTTATTCTTAAACTGTTATCTGATGGTTGAGTTTAGGCAGGGAAGGTTTTTCTCGTGAAGACTTCATTCTCAGTGGAGGGAAAAATAAATCTGGAGATGTCGCTGATCTTTTCATCTAACTGAAATATCTCGTCAGCTGAAGCAGGCAACCAGTGTTTTTTTAAACAGTCATCAAGAGGCTGTTCCTGCTGAGCAGAGGAAACACAGTGTGTGTGTGAGGCCATTACTCACACTGCTCCACCGGCGAGCAGAGATGACTGGTTGAAATCACTGCTCGACCACCACGGCAGCATCATCCCACACTTGGACACAACACAGCACATCTGCAGCACTGTGTTGTAGCAGCCCATGCAAATTTGACCTTTTTTATGTGTTCTCTAATGGAGCAAATAGACATTTCATGTCCTTTATCTTGACCTTAATCTGTTATCACATTCATCATCTCTGAAGGTCAAACTGTGAGAGAGAGAGAGGGAATGAAGGGGATGCTTGTTTCACCAATTAAGCCTCAAATCATCACAAAGACTGAACCTCCATCAAGAAAATGGATGAGATTATGAATCAAGCAGCAGCACTGGGGCTTTTTAAGGGAGCCTCCACGTTGCACTGTGTCTGATTGGTCTGGTGCATCATGTGCGTTGGTTACAGCTCACACCAAATGTGTATCAATCCGCTGCTGAAAATAGTCCCCGACAGGTGCACAGTTTCCTCCTGTGTGAGTTACATTTCCTGAGAACCACAGTGCTCAGCTGTTTTAGGAAATGACAGAGCCTTCAAATACGTCCTCTGAAGAACAGATGGACTCAGGGTTGAGTGTTAGGTTGTTGTGATTTGAAGAAAAACACATTTTGAATGACACTAATAATTAGAGTTGAACAGAAATCTAACAGGCAGTTTTTATAGAAACGGGGTCAGTCAGTCACAGTTGCAAAAGGAAAATAAATCCAGAGTTTACTGCAATAAAACTGGAATATAAAATGTGTCAGCTACATTTAGAGAGTCACTCGAGGCATCAACACCGTCAGGCTGAGCCACAGCTACAGCTCCCATGTTGCTCTTAATAAAACATATGATGAGAAAATGTGGTTTTAAATTGTAACCCATCGCAGCAGTGGGTGAAACTCTGCTGGAAGAACACGTGATGATGAACCTGTTCAGGACTGTGGAGGAAGTTTAAATAAAACATAGTTAATGCCATCTGCTACATGATGCGTTCACATCCCTCACTCCACCAACAACTATGACCAATCTACGAATTCAGTCACCGTGAACACTTTGACACATTTCTGTTGGGTGCAAAATGAATGTTTCCCAAGGTCGCAGCACTTGGCAGCGTACGTTCACACTGTCACGAGCCTGAGAGAAGCAATTTAGACTTCAAGTGACAGCTATCACTTCTCTGCCACCTCTGCACTCGACGGAGAAAGAAGCGCGACGGAAACTGAGACGCAGGTTTGAGCAGGTGAGGGAGGAGTCCGAGTGTGAGCAGGTGTGGGGCAGCAGCTTCAGTCGCACGAGAGATTTTTAACAGTAAGACCTGAGCTGGGATTTACCGATCAGCAGACCCTGTAGAGCTCACTGTAGCATAGGTAGCATGTGGAGCTTCTAATTGGAAAAGAGCTTACACGTACTGAACTGGCAGCTCAGGCTGAGTGGTCAGGCTGGAAATTAAACAGTTTGCTCTCTGGAGACGGACTGTTGTGGACTTATGTTCACATCTATCACCAGGTTACTCAATAAGGAAGAATTTGTCTTGCAGAAGCTGCACAGATATGAAAAATGTACAGACTCATCAGTTTCCTTAAAGAGCCATGATGCATACTTACAGTAGATACCTGTGTGGAAAAAATCGAATGCTGATTTGGTTCATAGTTGCTGCTGATGTAGCTGCTATTGATCAACACTGGTTCCTGGGAGTCTCACACTCACTCCCATATTCTCACTTTACTTTCATCCTGTTTTAGCTGAGCTCAGTGTGAGAGGGAAACATCATTACACAGTGCACAAATGCGTCCGGTGCCACCATGCAGGAAAGAGTCTGCTCAGCCCAACCTTTATTTACCATAACCATCATGTTTCCCTAACCTGAAACAGCATGGCTGTCGTGTATCTGCCTGAGTAGATGGACCTTAATTGGATACAGCCAATTAGACCTGGAAAAGAAGCAGCAACATCAGTGTTGTGTCAGCAGACGGTCACACTGATCCAGACAGCAGCCTGCTACACACAAGAGACACACACTCTGGACAACAACCCACATTAGCCGTCCTCCTTAAGTCTCCTCCTTATCGAGCTCACAAACACGACCATACATCTCGTCCTGCACCTGCAGCTTGTTAAACCAGCCACCAAACAAACACTCGCCAGGGAAAAGTTCCTGCTCCTGCAGACAAAACCGAGCTCTGCTGATATTTCTCCAAACACCTTTCTTCTTTCCTTTAATAACAAATGAAGCACTGACATTTCTAATAACATGTTGGCATTATGTTTGACCACCAAAGGACATGACTACATGTGATAAGGTTCAGTTCGTTAAAGCTCTAACAACTGTTTCAGTCTTCAATTAGTAGCATCACACTTTGGCCATTTATAGCACAAAAATACATAAGAAATAAAACTGAGCAGTAAGTCTCTCTCTCTGTTTTCAGCTCATTATTTACAGCACTCCAAAACACTTCACTCTCTCCATATTTACACAGGGATGCACCACAACAATGACAGCACGGCTAATTTCTAATATGACTCGTTCACTGTGTCAAGTAAGAACTGATAAGTAAAGAGGCATCAGGTACCTGAAGCAGCAAGAGGATTTCTGCCTGATCAGCAGGGAGGTTAAAAGCAAAATGAAGTTTTAATATGTGTCGACATCACAAAACGTATGTAAAAATCTAAACAGAAAGGATGAGAAAAGCAGTGTTTTCAGGATGTCAGAGTGTAAACGTGTGTGTGGATGCAGCCTGGCAGATGAGGAGCGTGTTTTTATTATTTCAGCAGCTCACTGACATTTGAATGTGCGCTCACTCAGTTTCTGTTGAAGTGCATGGCAGGGGTGGAGGAAAAAAAATCAAAGCGTTGGGGCTTGGCACTGTCAGCGGCAATAATGTTGATGTCACTGTTGGAGTGTCGATGGGAAACTGGCTTTGTCAGCACCCAGGTGCTCATCAGCATACACAGGGTTTCAGGGAGACTGGAGACATCAATCTAGACAAAGCAGTTTTTGACAGTTCGCTGTCAGTGGTGCTCTTAATCCTAGAATACAGAGGCAAACTAAGCTCCTGGAAGACATGCTTCAGGTCAAAACTGACGTGGCTTTACATTCAGACATCTTACAACCCTGTGTGAGCTTATATAACAAAATCTTATTTGTATTTTCTTTGCATTTACCTGATGAGACAGCACGATAAAAGAAGACAAGCCACAACTTTATATTTCACCCCAACCTCAGGAAAAGTAGACCTGAGACCAAATCAAATCAAAGTTCAAGCTCAAAGTTGCAGCTTTGATTTTCCATCACAGAATTTACACTCACTGAAACAATTTAAACAACATGATCTGACTCATCTTTTGACATTAAAATAGCTGTGTCGTCTTTCATTATTAGTTCATCTCTTTGGCAAGTGTCCATTTATAGGACAACAGCAAAACAGTGTTTTATTAGCCTCTACAAACCAGACGAAAAGGTGAACAACAGTTAGTTCTTAGATTATGCTAACTGAGCAGAGCTACTTCTTCAGAGCTATCGGGAAGTAACGAGACAGGCTGGCTGGGTTAGGGTTAGCTGGTTAGCATGCTAATTTCATTAGAAGAAAAGAAGTGATAAAACTAGGAGCAGAACACTGGTGATGCTTTCCACTGCTGGAGACAGCTCTTTTAGACTGGAAGGTAAACGGCTGCTAATGCTAACGATGGTTGTGTAGCGATAGCAAAACGTAAAATAGCTTCCTTTCAGATAGCTCTAACCTTAGCTAACTTATTTTACAGTCCCTTAATGCAGTGTTGTACAAAACAGCAACAACAGTCGTGTTACAGTTGAGCATATTGTATTTCTTTATTATTCTTGTAGCACTGCTCTGTTAGTCCTTCATCTCTGCTCACTGATTTGTTTGCAGTGTTGGAAAGAAATTTGTGACGCACATTTTGACTTGTCATAGGAGCAGACACAAAATCTCCACATATGTAAAAGTTCCAACACTGCAGCATTAATACGTCTCCACAAAAACACTGTTTGTACAAGCTCAGCTTCAAGCGATCAATTATCTACACTCAAGTGAAAGACTCTGTCAGGCTGGATCACAGCAAACAGACCAACTGCTGGGGCAGTCGCTGGGAAGCCTACCTGGGGTAAATCACCCAGCACTGCCTGCACGTCATTCACACACACACACACACACACACACACAGCAAATGAGATGGGAATACACTAACATGAGCATGAACAATAAAGCTACGACACAGGACTGTAACAACTGTGATATAAGCAAATAAGATGGTTGATTTTTCCACATGAAACTCTTAAAATAACTACAATATAAAAAAATGTAAACAACCAAAAAAATAAAAGAGTCGACTGCACATTGTCGTGGCTGGAGTCATACATATGGAACAGTATTTCCATGCATACAGATGGTGTTCTTTCCTCAGGGGACAGAATGAATTCAGGGCAGTGCTGTAGATATAGGAAATCGATACGAGTGCAGACGCTGCCTCTTGCTGATGCCTTAGAAAGGTCTGCATTTACATACTGTACAATAATGTACAGATCTGATGGGAATCTTTTATGCCCTGACTTCTGATTGCATTTTGAGTAACTAAGCAATCAGAGGTTAAATTTCTATTGGTTAGATACGAGGCATGGAAGACAAGTAATAAATATTTGAAATATTATTAAATAACTTCCTCCCATTTTGTCATTTTTGTAAAGTAAAAAGCTCCGTTTTGAGTTGGTAAATATTAAATGAACTTGCTTGTTTTTCCTGTTTGAAGGTCAGCCACTTGCATATGTGTACTGCTCTTTATTTTCACGTTGGTGTGATGCAGCTTTTCCTCAAAGATGATTTGAGAAACTTCAGATGTAAAAGCGGCTTGGCCTCTGTTTAAAAGGCCAGCGCAAATATGTCTTAACCCCGGAGATTTACATAATGAAGAGAGAGTCCTTTCAACAGTTGCCATCAACAATCATATGTATGGCAGCGTGCAGGAGTGTACTTGTTATTCAAAGGAAGTCCACAACTGGAAACAGATGTAAAACAGTCCTACATCTGCCTGCCAAGTCCAACACTCAGTGTGACACTAAAAGCAACAAAGGGGCCTTATTTACACACTGTCATGTGGTGTTGCGACATGTTTGTGATGTTAAGAAGCACATGACTCCAGATTTCCCCATCGTAACAATTCAAGGCCGACACACATGAGAAACCTGCTGTTGATTAGAGACGTACAAAAGGCATTCTTTGCCAAGAACAGACTCTTCAGAACAAACTCTGCGTTGGTAATTAAGACCTTCTTGAATAACAAAAGAACCATGGGAGCAAATATTATACAAGCGTTATTTTTGATCAAATGTTTTTCTTTAAAGTATTTAGTGTGGGTTTAGACGATATTATTCAATCTGGATTTCGCTTAAGAAATTGTTTCTATATTGTTTTCTGTCTGAGAGACTGATTTAAACCTAATTTACATGCTGAGCTGATACAGTTTGACGCACTGTTTGTGCACCGAAAGCTGAGTAAATGAAAATGAAATGAGGGAAGGAAAGAAAACATTTGAATAAAATGTCTTCACAGTGGAAACGTGCTGATATTTATTGAGACGTCAAAGAGAAAGTATTTGGATATATATGAAACACACACTATTAAATGAGAGCCAGTGAAAATACACTGAGACCAAACATCCTGTAAAGACTCAGTGACTGGTGGAGAAAAACAGGGAGGTAGAAGACTGAGGCTCCTGAGAATGATCTGAAGGTCAGGGTGGTAATGGGAAAGTGGAAGGATGCACAAAAGTAGGCATGAAACGCTTAATTAAAGAATAACAATGAGCATTTATTCCAAAAGCCAACTGCTTCCTGAAAAGATGACTGTCCAGATAAGACTTGGTTAATGAGAGGTTACCTGTCAGTGCAGGTAAATGGAGGTGATGGAGAGTTTGGGATTTAAAGTAAGAGCAGGAGGAAAGAGGAAAGAAAAAGATGAGATATTAAAGTGAAACCAGTGTAGTTATATTTTAACAGGGCTCAAATGAAATCCTGTTACACAGTGAATACCGTAGTTAAGATGTGGGAGGCACAGATGTTCTCCACATTGGAAATTTCCACTTCAAAGTTTTGTAAAGTTATCCTTTAATAATATCCTCAATTTTCCTCGGCATAGAAAAACAGAAATATTCTGCACATCTGCTACACAATAACAATGATATCAGTTTATCTTACCATCATCTCTTTTAATTATTTCACCTCAAACTGCTCAGAATTAAGTTTTAGCTTCGACACTGATGAGATGATGACCATGTGATTAGGTCAAAAGCTGCAGGACAAATGAGGAAGGGAAGCCTTGAGGTTTTTTTTCTGCAATTTCAACTGCTTTTTTAAGAAACAGATTTTTCTGCTTACTCGTGAGCTTTAGCTGATGTTGTTTGTGAAGAAGCTGTAGTAAATTCAGAGGACTACAGAACACAACTGGGGAAAAACACGGTGCCAGGCTTCCTTAATTAACTTAAAATCAACCCAGAACTCAACAGTAAACTGCCAAATGTATTTTATCTTTGCTAAAACTGTCAGTGACCTAACATCGTCTTTGCTGAAAAAACTTCTCGACTATCTGAAACTGCCTCCTCTTTGCAAATACATACTTCATATCCTAAGAGTCCTGTAAGAAAGTTTTTAAATGATGATGAGATGGTTCTGAATCCATTATACTATGGATCCCAGGAAAGATGGCAGATGACCTCCTGTCCTCAGTGAGCTTTCAAGCTCATAACTGTCATTTAACTAAAGCTTCATCTGTTCACAAAGCAGGCAGATGACTGTAGATCAGGCCTCTCTGGTCATGTGTTAATCACATGCATTGTCTCAGACAGTGCTGACCAGTTAAATAAATGACACAAGTTAGAGGGCTGGCTCGTTCATGTGCCTGCATTCAGTCAGAACGCTCCGACTGAATTCTAACAGGCACTAAAAGTGTGACTCATCTCCTCATCACACTCCAGTCGTTCTCTAAATTACAACGTGTGGTGACTTAAAGAGTCGCCACAATTACAGAGTGAAGTTAGAGGAATTTGTCACTGACTGGTTTTGATAGAGGTCACATCACTCATGGACCACAAGTCCTGCTGCATTTCACTATTTTTGTTAAAAAGGGAAGCAGAGGAGAACTATCTGAAGTAAATATAACCTTATAGACTGAATATCCATCCATCCATCTTCTACCACCTGTCTGGAGTCCACTTGTGGTGGCAGCAGGTTAGGAATCCAGATGTTCCTCTGCTCAGTCTTTCCGGGGGGGTTGATAACAGTTTATAATTCATTGGTGATAAACCTACATTAGCAGCTATTTGGATAAACCAGTGGTGCTGTTGTGTTGCCGGTTTGTGTTCATTACCAAACCTCTAATTATGAGAATTTACAGTTTAAGTGGATGAATTTTGTGCCATTTTTAAATTTCACCGTCCACTTATTCATTTTCCTTGATTATCTAACCCTGTCACACAGTTAGAGGATTAATTCGACTCATTACAGACTGGGTTTTATTTTGTTGCTTTCATTTCTGTCTGTTCAGCTCATTTTCCCTGGGAATTAAGTTCATATTGGACAAATCCATTCTTCATGATTACGTCCAATGTTCAGCACCTTTTATGTAGTGAGGCAGAATGTGCAGATCTGCAAGTAAAGCTTTTTTTAATTTAACCATACCCACGTGTTTTAGTTGCATAACCGCTACCATAATTTATTTTCTATTTCCATAATCTAAACATACATAACATTAACCACAGCATAGCTTAGTAATGCAGATATTGCAGAAAGTGGAATTTTAAAAACAAATGAACTCCAGGGTTTTGCAGGAATGCCAAATGTTCGCACCCAGTAGAAGATATATAAGTTAAAATGAACCTATTAGTTACTTATTTGTAAAAGACAACAAAGACAAATGGTGCAGTTACGACTCGAATGGTTTTTTAAAGATCCATCAGTTTACAGACTGATCCTGGTTCAGCTTTGACCTTTTGTATTTACTGCAGTTGTGCACAAAGTTTTCTTCCTGTGCAAAGTGAGATAGTTGTTTTCCTTTCAGATGAAGTGTTTCTGTTTCATCTCGAGATAAACTGCCGTATGTAATCCTGCTAAACTGGCGGCTTTCTGCCAACGTGTTTGATCATCTTCAGATCTCACAGTCACTTTGTTGAGTACGATGTCTTTATAGCAACAGGAATGATGGGCAAAATTATTGCACTTGAGTTCTAAAGCAGAATCTGTAGACGACAATGGATGATTTACTGGTTATCAGGATTATACGTCTTATTTAAGATGCAGCTTTGTGGGGAATACATTCATGTAAAGATCAGTAAAGAAAGTGTCTCAACATAAGGAACAAATGTTTAAAAACAGGCAGAAAACAGCACAATGACAGTCCAGATGACAGTAGCTTTGTATCACACAGAACACCATGTGCACGTGTTACTCAGAGAGCTATTAGACTCTTTAAGTGGTCTAGGTTTAATGTGCTGTCGAACACATTAATTACACACTGCCCGCAAAATGTTCCAGCCCCTCAGCATCTGGCTAGTAATGTCAGGACGTGTGCATGGCAACAGCTGAGGGGAGCTTGTGTCAGAGGTGTTTGGAGGTTAACACAGAGGCACTGGCCCTGCATTAATCACTGAAAGGTCAGGCAGGGAAAGGCCACATAGAGCAAATTACTCCTGGCTGGACTTCATGTGATCTGAATACCCATGAACCTAGGTACCACATCAACGGTAAAACGCAGTCACTGTGATGAACAATGTGATGGTATGCATCCACTGATTGTTCATACACTGTTTTAATGATTTATATTTGTAACTTAACCAAAGTGTTTTTGGTGCCTTAACCTAACCACTGGATACAAACCCCAGTTTACAGCATCAAGTGTCAACTGCAGCAGCTTATTATGCACCAAAACCACCTCCCTGCATTTTGTGTGGGGTACAACAACATCAAGAGCAACAAGTACTGGACTGGAAAAACACTGCCATACACATAAGTAGCTGTAGAACTCCTGGAACTCTGAAGCTACCTTGATTAGTACTTATGAAGATCAGTGGGCTGTTCCCTGAGCCCTGCCTCCCTTCGTTTCAGTTACTGTGTCTGTCCAGCTTTCTGTTCAGTTGTAGCACACATGGTTCAAGTGGTAACAATGGATCCTTGATTTCAGACACAATCAGGTCTCCAGGTCTCTGGTTTCTACCTGGATTTTGCAGAGCTGCTAGCTCTGTTTAACATGAGCTTCCTTTTACATGTTTTTGGAGATGCTAAGACACGGCCCTGCAAATTTTCAATATCCACATCCACAAGAAAGCTTGACAAGTCTGTTGAGGTTAGTTACGGTTAGGTCAGCCTTGATGGTCAACCACAAAAAGAAGATTACTGCAGTTTGTGTCACCTTTTCTTTTCACCATGACTGTTGTAAGCTCAGTAACTGAGGTTGGAAAGGAAGTTTCTGTTGAAAGTTTTAACCTAAAAGTGAAACTACAAAGAAAAACACCTTCTGTTAATTAGAAAAACAAGATGCTATTGACAAGGGAAATGATTCCTGTGGGAAACGGAGCAGATGCGCTGATTAAGCCCCTAAATAAGAAACCTGCAACTACTTCTTCCTCTGAAAATTAACTTCACAAGTGTGGCTTTATTGAGCGGCAAACCTGAGGTAATGCAGCACCAAGGAAAGTACAACTTCTAAGCTCATCACTACTCTGACATTTCATTCCGTCTACTATACCTTTATTGATGGTTGATGTCGTTCACAAGTCCGCAGTTCAGGTAAGAAATCTCTGGTAATTTTAACGGCTGTGAACTCAAGGAAATGTATATTTGGCTGTAATCCTTTTCTTATTATTTTAAAATGTCACTGTCTGAGAGGAAATGATGAAAACAACTTAACTGAGGATCCTGTCAAAAGGTTGAAAAAGTTTGTCAATACCAGCTACCTGAGGAGCTGAAAGGAGATGTCGATTTCTAGCTCGTATGTTTTTAAATGCTCACCACTTTCATTTAGTTCTTTTGTATGTTAAGCTTCTGTGTAAAGATAAAAAACCTATCAACTGTCCAGAGAGTAATCGCAGGTTCCAATGCATCCAGATGGGACTATGGTCACCAAACTGTCCAACAAGGCTAAGTGCACAGTTATCTTAAAGCCTCGCCTGAATTCTCTCCACGTCGCTTTCACACAAAAAACCAATACAAGACAGAGGCGTCGCTAATCATCGTGGACAGATGATACAATCTCTCTGACTGCCTCGGTGTCTTCTGGTGTGTCTCTATCTGTGTTGTGTCTGCAGCACTGTGTTTGTATCTCTAGTGTTTACCTCGCCATCTGAGGCTTGTTTGTGTGTGTGTGTGTGTGTGTTTGGATTTAAAATGGCCCCTATCACTGAAGAAGACATTAAACAAGAGGCTCAGATGTCAGATGAGACATCCCATTCGGGGAGATAAATGGATTTCCACTACACAGAAGTTTTTCCTGTGTGTTCACATTATGGAATCTTTGATCAGCTCAAGGACAAATCTTGGAACAAAGTGTGAGCTCACAAGGTGAAGCTGAATCGCATCAGAAAATTACTCTTTCACTTCACCTTGAGGTGGCTGCTATTCACAGTTATGGTTCAATTATTAGCTCCACAGAATAACAGCTGCCCTCTGTAGCATATTCTAAAACTACTTCACTCTGCGCTGAAGCATTTTGGTGACAGCTTATCTTTGGCATAATAATAGGAGGTTAGATTAGCTGAGTGTGAAGTGGGTGCTGCAAACCAACAAAGACATGCATATACCCTGTTAGCTACATGAAGTCTGAGGAATTAGGTTCATATTAGAACATCCCACTGTTCTGTATTCCTGCTGTGCACTGAGGTTATTTCCTCAACTGGTCTCTCAACATGTTCCCAGTGGGAGGAGAGAGGTGTCAGTCCAGCACTGCACTGCAATCTTGGTGGAAAGACGGTGCATTTTGCACAGTTCACTCCTCGCCTGCTCAGAGCCGGTCGACAGCTCAGCACACTAATGTTCTTTAGTCCTTTAATTTGGTCAAATCAGAGCAGCATAAACCTCCCTTAATTCATGCTCATCTTTCCACTTTTACTGTGTGTTTTTCCAACCAACGGACATTTGATCAATAGTCGAGCGTCACTCAGTTCTCAGTCTGACATGAGAGGATGAAGAAGTAGTAACTGTGAGTGAGCTATAAACCTGTCTCTGCAGCATTCCTCCGTCTTTCCTCAAGCTCAGGAATTTCTCATAGAGGCCACTGACCTCCTGTCTGCAGTCCCAATCAACTCCATTCAAAAGTCCACAGTCTAACAGTGACAGAAGGGTAGACTGAGCCTTCTCCCAGTTAATCCTCAAGCTGGCACTGCTGAGCCCAGTCCTGGATCACACACACAGCTCGCTCTCATACTCCCCCTCTCCATATTCATCTGCATCAAACTTGTTTTGATGAATTCCACAGTTTCTGCTGCAAGTCAAAAGGTGTGCTGTAAACACTGAAAACACTTCACACAAACAATTAACTCTTCTCTCTCAGGATCGTCTGTTCCTGTCAGTCCTCTGCCAATGTGTCCGTCCAAAACACCAGGTAACCAGGGACAACGGCCACACACGCCATCAACAACAACAACAACAAATCTGACCAAATACAGGAAGACACGTGGCTGTGATGACCAGGGCTGTTTGGATTATCTGCTGATCAGTTTTGATCAGTTTAACTCAGATCATTTCTAGTTGAAATTCATTCATGCAAATTAAAGACAAACATTTAGTTTTGAAAAGCACCTCATTGTAACAATTGAAAAAATGTCTATAACAAACTCTAACTCACTATTTAAACTCTGCAGTCTATCAATGACCTTTTGACCCTGCGTCCACTGCACACTGTACATTTTTCCTTTAATTTATTAACACAACTGTTACGAAACATCAATCGTGGGTGTGTTTTTAACGACGCAATGAAAAGTTGGAGAAAAATGGAAGCTGGGAGACAGAACAGGCATTATTCAAAAGGCCTATCGCCCACAGGCTGCCATGCGGAGAACATTTATAAACATAATCCCAGTGCTATTTAGTGCTGCTGATGTGTATGAGAGACAGGGCCTGAGAATCTCATTACATCCGCTGTCACTTCCCTCAGGTGTTGTGAGTAACGACACCTCACCCACTGGCGCTGCAGAATCCGTGGCCGCCGATTAAACCCTGGCCAGGTTAGAAATTGATTCCTCAGCTCAAGTTTTGCAGCTTAATTGAGTTACAGGACGGCGCGTGAGCGTCCTGCCTTCGTGGCGTCGCTGATACGTGAACTCATCGGCTCGTTGAAGTTGGAACTTTTCTCTCTTCTAGCGAAGAGGAGCGAAGAGAAATTTGTCAGCCAGAGACACATCAAGGTGAGATGGTTAATAATTTGATGATGCACTGTTGTGGTAGATATACGTTTAGTTCCAGACTTTAAATTAAAATGATTTTTCTCACTGTGATCCAAACAATGAATGACTTTTTCATTATAAATTGTCATTTTTATGCGATTAAGAAAGAGAGTGTTTTTGTGCGCCTGTTAATTTGTGTGGGAAGGCAATTATTGGTTGCTGTGCATGCAGCAAATATACCGTGACAAATTTAATTCCCTGGAAACGCATGACATTTTAAATTTGATGTTTGTGATCTGATGGTGTAATATCTAGTAGATTAATTCATTAGGTTAAATCTCCAGTTCACTGAGGTTTTACCTGCTGGATTCAAGGTCTATACCATGAGAGTCACATTAGCTCTGTGCTACAGTGCAGTATAATTAGCCTTTTTGCTAAGGTTACCATTTGAAACTAGTAAAACAACAGGCCTTTGGTTTTAGGCATTTGTGGTGTTAGCCGATTTCAGCCCTAGCTAGCTAGCTAACATTAACTCAGTGGGCTGAAAACTCAATATTTCCAGGCTGATTTTAAAGCAAAAACCCTGTAAAAACTGTCACATGGAGAAGACATGCAACTTAATGACTGTTCTGATACAGCTTGGTAGCTAGTTAGCACAAGTATTGATGTGTAAAATCACACTGCGGCCTTGTTTTAACTGAGCCCCCTTCACAGTCAGGGGAAAGAAAATGCAATGACGAATCAGTAAATATTTTTGTGGTTTTTCACAGGGAATGAAAAGATCTTCACACTTTGCTCTGAGACATATTTGAGTGAAAGTTCTCTCTGTCTCGACTGAACCTGGTGTCAGCCTGGCTTGGTTTGCCTGGCCTGCCGGAGAGCAGCTTGGCTGGAGCAGGAGGGCTCTGGTTAATCCTCGGTGCCACTGGGGGAGTGTGAGGTGGGTGTGAGCCACCAAACCTCAGGCCTGCTGCATATCACACTGGATGCCAGCCACCGGCCCCACGAGCAGCATTTCAACTCTGCTCCAGCTCCTGCACAGACGCTGACCTCAGGCACTCATCCCACCTGTGTGTGTGTGTGTGTTTGTGTGTGATTTGGTCTGAATGAAATATCTGGAGAATATGATGTGATGTCCTTAGGGATATCACTGCATTAAAAAGATGAAAAGAATTCCTTCACAAATGGCCAACTGTTTTTCAGTTAAACATGTTTGCACAGGCTGACTGATGGAGAAACAGTTTAAATATTCAGACCGTACGTTGCATCATATTCTCCAGTTGCTAAGAAATGTGAATAAATGTGATAATGTAGGGAAACCCGCGCAGCTAATTAGCAGGAACAAAGAAAACTTTGGCAAATGCCACAATTCAATCTTCACATTCTCAACGGCTCTTTGATGTTAATACTTGAAGGGCCTGGTGCTGCTCACATCACATTCCTCACAAGAACAAACCTATCTGAAATGAAAATGTGCCTCTTTCATTTTGGATGTGATTGACTCAAAAGTCTAAATCTGTATGCAAATACAAACAAAGGGATCAGTCACATCCCAAGTGCAGAGAAGGTAGAGCCAAAAGTCAAACAGTGAATAACTAAGGTGGGTTTTTTTCATCTTCAGTAATTGGCTGAACAGGATTATGGAGTTTTCAGACTACAGTTCTAAAAGTGTTGATACAACCAAACAATATTTGCATAAGGCAGAGTCTGCACTGATTTTCCTCTGGACACTGACACAAATTTGAATTTTGTGCGTTGTGGAGAAACACGTGAATATGAATCCCAGGGAGGGACACTGAGAAGAAAAACAAGCAAACACACAACTATGTGTCTTCACTTGCAGCAACAACAAATTGTAAAGTGACAAAAGACAGAAATATTGATACTGATCAGTAAAATGTTTCATTTGTTTTCTGGTAAAATATCCAATCATGCAGTAAAGTATCCACATGTAGAGACTTTTTAATGTTTGTGTTTAGACACTCAGTGAAATACTCTGCTCTGGTTTCATACAGAAACAGCTGACAGTGACTTGATTCATCAGCCATGTTGATTTAGATTTAACTGAAACCAGGATCTGTCTCTAACTGTAACAGACAGGAGTCGCACAGGAGATCACTGTTTGGACACAGCAGTCAGTGTTCTTAAACTATTTTAACCCTGAGCCACGATCTTTTCTGAAGCTGACCAAACTGAGACTCTCTGAGACAGAAGAGGAGTCAACAGAGGAAAGTTTGTCATCTGCGAGATCGTAACATCCCCTCTGCTGAATAAAGAGGACAGACTTTCCTGTAAATCTGGTGGTAGCTGACGCTGTAAGGACTCACCAGATAAACACGTATATCTGGACATGGATGGGACATCCTCCTGAAACAGGTTCAAAACCACCTTGAAATCATGGTCAGAGACCAGAGAGAGGAAGCTCAGTCTTTGGCTGAGGAGACTGGAACTTTCCGTTTACATCCTCAACAAGATGCAGCATGTGAGTGAAGTGATGCAGTCATCCTACAGGCAGCTGGATGCAGCTGTCTACTGCTGATTCACCTCAGAAACACACAGAGCACCTGGTGAGAGATTTCAGACTCTGGGAGAGGAGCTCCTCAACTTTCCCAACATGAGTTTCCATGATGGACAGACACATATGGATGGCAGGGAACTCGCCCAGAGTGTGGATACCTCTGGGAAACTCCTGCTACAGTGGCTGCTGCTGAAAGGAGCCTCTCTCAACTCAAACTAATTAAAACCTAGCTGAGATCTGCTGTGGTGCAGGAAGATCTCAGTGGATGGTTTCTGTATGAACACAATGGGTCTGGCTGTGATGAAAGAGGCTCCAGCTAAAATGTGGGCAGGGCTGACTCTGGCTATGACTGTGCTAAAGCATTGTTAGATTTCTGGCAGCATGGTGCACGCTGCCTTCTTTCATTTATCTGTGAGTGGAAATGGCTTGAAGCAAATGTGTGAGGTGAACGAGTTGGTAGAAGAGGAGCACACACACCAGCACCACAGGAGTGCAGAGAGAGAGAGAGGCACATGCAGAGATTGTTTTTTGACAGCCATATTGATCTTTTCCACAAACAGATCTGTGGCCGTCATTGTTGCTGAAACGTTTCAGTTTTCAGATCCTCGTCAGTTCATCTTTAAACCCGTCACATCAAGACCACACTCTGCTGCTGAACAAGACGAAGAGGAGAATCCAATACAAGAAAATAAATTCATCAAGTCTAATATTCAGTTCCAGGTATAATATCATTCAACAACGCTCCTGTCTACACAGGCTGTTAGAGAGACGCCGCCATCATCATCATCCTTCATCACAGCATAAACAGCAGCGACGTGTTCACTCTGACACCAAACACATTCATCTACACTGTCTTCAGCGTGTGTGTGTGTGTGTGTGTGTCTCCTCACTTTCTATTCAGTTTGATGTGCAACAAAATTAAATTCATTTATAGATGATTTCAGCGTCTCCTCACAGTCTGAAGACGAGCAGGTTCACTGTGAATGTGACTGTGAATGTTTGTGGTGATAGACTGGGATTGTTCCACTGTTTGATAACAGGAGTAGTTTCCATAGGATTCAAAGTCACTGTGTCTCCGTGTCCTTGTTGTAAAAATACACTGTTCACCTTCAGGGCACACACACACACACACACACACACACACGCTGTCTACTTCCAAAAATCAGCCAGAGTTGTCCATTTGAACATTTCCCTATTTCCACCTTAACAGGGCCACTCTGTCAAATATGTTAATGAAGCTGAGCACGCTGATGCCCTGCCCTGTGGCAACACAACTCACTTAGTGTGCAAACCAGCAGCTCATTGATTTGCTAAATATAGCCACCAATACAACAATGTAAAAATACTCTATTACAAGTAAAGGTTGACTCAATAAAAAAAGGAAAAACTGGTAAATCTAGTGATTTCAAATCCAAAATGAAGGCAGCACTGAAGTGAGGAGCTGGATGATCATTCTTCCCACTGCACCAACCTCACCCAAGGGCATTTTCTGAACAGTGTGTCAGATGTGAGCAGGAACCTACCACGGCACATTCAAATTCATGAACGGGAAAGCTGTGCATTTCCAACACTTTCAGTGCTGAAGTATTGGCGTGCAAATTGTGAGTGAGAGGTGGCGTCTCAGCAGGCGAGGCGAAGGCAAAGACTCTCTGTCTGAAGTGACTGTTCTCATTACCTGCTGGACAGTCAATCAGACAACTACAGAGAGATGCAAAATGACCACGAAGAAACCAAAAGAAAAGACGACAAACACAAACAAAATGACATCTGCACCCACACCAAAGGTCTGACTATACAACACAGATGGAAAGACCCAGTCCTATAAATACTGTTGTATATATATGAATATTGTAGCTGTCACACAGTCACAGTGTCCCATAATGTCTCACATGCTGTTATTGCCATAGAAACAGCCAGGGGCCATTTCTAAATAATGGATGAGAAAGCAGGGGAAGGGCTGCGTACTACATCTGAACTGAGCTCAGTAATTCTGGTAGTATTAAGTACATTACATTAGCACACAGTAATAGCATCTAGAATGAATAAGCATATCTGACAAGCAGGAAAATGAAGAAAGATTTCCAGTAGGATTGTGAATGAATCAGTGATGGATTCATGGTCAGTTCTGTCTGTATTAGCTTAGATGTGGAGGCTGTTTTCATGCTCAAACTTGAACTCTGAAGAGCGAGGTGCATTTCACACACTGCACTGATGATGAGTTTTTACCTCTTCCAGAACTGCATTTCCAGGCTAATGCCTCTTGATGAAGCTTGACAGATGCATTAAGGAAGTGTAACCTCAAAATAGATCTCACTGCAGGAGAGTCGCTTTTCATTCAGTAGGAAGGACGAGAGAGGGGGCACAGAGGGAGGTTAAAAGAGGAAGGGAGGGATTTATTTATTTACCTCATTAGTCATGTTGTTGAAGCCTGTGACGGGTTGCAAACGAGGGACGGAGCAGAGTATTGACAGCACACATACATAAGGTCCCACCGGGCACTTTGAGAGGAAAGAGACATGTCAAAGAAACGAGGACGCAGCCCCAGGCGGAGATACGTGATTTACAGAGTTAAAGATGTAGTAACACATAATGTAAAGCAGTTTGCAACTCTCTAAGAATGACCGACCTTCAAACTCTGCTCTGATGAATTATTTACTGAAGATTTCCTTGTGTCTCGTTTCCATGATGCCTGTTATTGTCGTTTCCTCCTCTCACTCTGTGTTTATTTATCTTCTGGTATGAACTGTCAGGACAGACAGTGGGGAGCAGCAGTTATTATTTGTATCTTACCATCAGATTACTGAGTGTAGCTGCGTCAGGTTCAGCTATTGGATGCCTTGTTTGATTTAATAAAAGATCGTCCTCAACGGCCCTCAAAGTCCACAGCACTGAACCAAGTCATGTTTCTTCCTGACCACTCGCTCCCTCTTGAGAAAAGCATTATTGATATAGGACACGTTCTCCATGCAGTATAGGATTTAAAAAATAACTGGTCGCCTACGAGGCTGGAAATAGAAAGATGTTGATTGATTGGCGTCGCCGGCTGTATTTCTGTCATCATGTAAAGTATTGATCAGACAGGACAAGCTGACAGATTTCAGATACATTGAAACATCAACTGTCCAAAAACACTTGGACTGAAGTTCATCATTCACTGTTTTGAAATATAGAGAAGAAATGAATGTCATCAATCTGGAGACTTGAAAATATCTGTTATCATCTATAAAATACTATCATCTGTTTGGATTGTTTTTAGGCATATTGTTAAATTATTTATTATTTATTCAGTGTTTGTTTGTTTAGTGACAATCAGCATTTACAACAACTATATAAGTTGTTTGTCCCCATCCTCAGGTACGAGCCAGAGGAGCAGGTGTACTGGACGTCTGTTGTTATGGTGACAAGAATAAACACGTTAAGGTTAGGATTGATTAGGTTCAGGAAAAGATCTTGGTTTGATCATTATTAATAACTAATGTTGTTATTATGTTTGAATAAAAGCTCAACTCTTTCCTGGTCGTTAACAGAAAGTCTCTGATGTTCGATGTTATTTGTTGTAAAAGATTTGATCTAAAATGAACTTAAATTGTTTCCCTAAACATCTTAGCACCACCTTTTTCTAAACAACATCAATTTTGTCCAGAAGCAGAAACAGAATGAAAACAGCTTCTGTTTTGGTGGAGAGTTGTTTGTTTGGCTCTGTTTCTTCAGCTATTTCAGAGATCTCTGGCTCCCTCGATTACTTTGCCACCCATTAGCCAGGAGATTTGTCTGCACACAATGTCCCTGTTACTGACTTTTACAGACACCTGGATTTAGAGAACTCAGAGTATGAAATGACAGTACTGTTTATGGCTTACTTGTCCTAATTGGCAGGGTGTGGTACAGAGTATGGCACAGTAAGAGACTGAAGCCATCAGCAGTACAAATCTACTCACACTGAACAGTAAGACTTTCACCAAAGGTTACAATATGTGCAATAATATTGAAGGTATTATTTATGGTGTGGATCTGTCCGGTGGACGGGTCACAGCCCATTTCATCGTCTTGCTTTGGGCCTGTGCAGACGGCTCAGACAATCAAGGAGGAGACGATTAAAATGAGAGAGTTGGCTTCACACAGCCTGATGTGATTGCATCACCTCAGGAGGAGCCTCTTATTTGTGCAGGGCAAAGGGAAATCACTGCCATTTGGCAAATTTGTCGAGAGGATGGGCTCTAATTTCAGCCTGGAAAGTAAGTATTTCAGCAGTCTTATCAGCATGTTCTCCACATTAACCAGCTGCATTCATCAAGTTTGTCATTTATGAATCTGTTATTTGTGCTTAAGGACCTGCCAACACAGAAAAAAAGTCCAGCAAATTAGAACTTTTCAACATTTTCTTTTCATTGCATATCGATTCAGAGGGAAAGTAAGAATTATATTCACAGAAACAAATGAATGCATCCTCCGATGCCTCGTTATATGAGCTGCGATCATTTAACGGCCAGTAAACTCCAGGATAGTGACGGCATATTCTCAACAGTTTCTGCAGACAGCACTTCAGGGAGACAGTGTAACCAAATCATCTGCAAACACAAAAATGTTATGAGGCTACTAAAAACACAACCTGTTTTTAAAGTCATTTAACTTCCACAACAAGACAACCATAAGTACGTTAATCAAGCAGGGAGATATTATACCAACCTGCCTGTATACCATTATGGAAGAGCCATGTTTATCTGTATAGCATTCAGACACAAGGCAGTTCACAGTGCATTACAGAGGCTTAGAAACACCTTCCAAACTAAGGCATTAAGACGACATTAAAGTTGCATTTAAGGGACGCTGGAAACAAGAGGACAGATGGAAACAAAAGCAAAACCATTTAGTGCTTTCTAGACTGGTAATGGGATTTTAAAATCCATCCTTTGACACACAGGAAGCAACTACAGTGATTTAAGGACCATTGTAATGTGCTCCAGGACTGAGGACTCTGGCAGCAGCGCTCTGAATGAACTGCAGCTGTCTGCTTGATTTATTCTTATTTTTTACCAAGACCTGTGAAGAAACCATTATGTATCTTCTTTAGACAGAAATTCTTTAATTCTTGCTCTCTGTTTAAGGTGGTAGTAGGCTGATTTTTGATGGTCTTTATGTGGCTGTTAAAGTTTAGGTCAGAGTCCATAACTACACCAAGCTTTTAAGATTTTCATCTCCTGGATTCAAGGTGAGCACTGACTCTGAATCTTTCTTTTTCAGGCCAAAAACGATTATTTCAGGTTGAGAATTCTGGCACAGCCACTCACTGATTTGTTCAATGGACTTTAATGAATGTAAGTGACTGTAGTCACATGGTGACACTGTTATATAGAGCTGTGTGTCATCTGCATATGTATGGAAAGATGTGGTATAATATTACATAACCTCAGTAAGGAGGAGCCTGTAAATGTTGAATAGAAAAGAGGCCCAAGAATGGATCCCTGAGGGACTCCATATGTGATTTTTGTTTGCTCTGATTCATGATTACCGCCTGACACAAAATAGTCCCTGTCTTGTAAATATGACCAAATGACAATGAACAGAACACCAAACTGGAGTACAGACAATGACGAAACGAAATGAAAGGAGTGACCTATCAGTCATTTGTTCCTACCCTCTGATAAAATGCGTCCGTACAGTGGCAGGTTTACCAGAAACACACAGCTAATGCTTCTAATGAACAAAAGAAATCTTGAACACTCTCAACATCTCTTGTTAATGGTGTACGTCATGCTGCAGTATGTAATGATTTACTGGTCATTCATATTAAGTATTTGTGATTAACTATCAGTTTTGAGAGCGGTGTGTTTCAGAAATCAAACCCTGTCTAAATAAAAGTCCTGCTCCTGTTTGATCTGTACGACGAGGCTTCCCAGTCTCTCAGGAAAAACACGACACGAGGAGAAGTCATTAGAGTCATCAAAAAGTAGATGCCTGGAAGCACTAAAGAAACAGTCAAAGTGTGTGTGTGTGTGTGTGTGTGCTCTTGTATTTGTCTGTGATCCAACTTGGAAGCACTGACTATGCTTTCGAATTAAGTTTCTTCAAAGTGAGACTGCTGTGTCATCTTAAAACTCAGATGAAGCATAAAATTTACTAACTTCATCAGTGCTTTTATTATGTCTGATTTTCTCCTATTTTCAGTTTTGCCCTGTAACCACAATCACAAACTCAGAGGTTGAGACAGAACAAGGACCTTGATTGCAGAGCAAAGCCTTTGTATTCCTATTTCTGTATGAAGTAATTGTGCGAGCTGGAAATCTCCTTAGGCTCCTTTGTTTGACATTAGCCTTGTACGTAAATCCGTTTTAATCAAGTTCCAGTGGACTTTTCTGTTAATGTGACCTATTCATGCTGAGAGAGAAGTATTTTTACGACAAAGCGAAACTGTCCTTCCTTGAACTTGCTTCAGACGCCTGACTGTAGAACTGGTACATGGTGAAATGATATAGAGCAGTGATTCACAAACAGAGGAGAGATGGTGCAGCAGTTTGACCAACAGGAAATTATGAACACAGAAAACAAACGGCAACACATTCTGACCCGTCATCATGGCTATTACAACTGATCTTAGAACATCACTAGCTAAGAGAGTAAGTGACAGATAACCAGAGGAAACAGTGGGTAAAAGGATTACTGGTAAAAAAGAATAAGATAAAAGCAGTGGATAAACAGTTTATATAGCTCAAGGTGATGGATAAATAAAGGTCCCGTCTCTGTCGCAAACCAACTGACAAACCTGACTTAAACACTGATAATTCACTTGTATGCAAACTTGAATTCAGCTGAAATGATCACTTTGCCAACGTCAGACAACACAGTCGCAGATTTAGAGAAAGAGGCTTTATCTGACAGTACATCTTTGTTCTCTGTGTTTGAATTATTCTCGAGCCCAGTAAACCTTTCACAAGATGGCGCCTGCATTAATATGACTGCGATACTCGATGGCACTGAGGATGTTCTACTTAATGATGTTTGATTTTCCTTGTTGTCACTTGCATAACTTAAATGTTAATTGCACAGAAGAAGGAAAATCCAATTAAAATGTACTTATTCATCAATCTGCTTTAATCCGTTACTGCCCTAAACTTGTGACATTTAGCACAACAAGCACGAGCAAGTTTTTCTCTGTAAATTCAGGAGTGTGAATATGATATTAGCTTGTCTCCCTCTAGATGCAAAATGACTCATCACCTCCTGGAGATGCAATTAAAGAATCTCATATATTTAACTGAGACTTGAGGTTATTGTAAGCTGGGTTCAGGCGCTGCTCAGGGAACAGATAATAACATACGTTACAATGTTGTGCTATTTTCCCCTTGATATTGAAGCAACAGCAGCTTGTATTTCAGGTCCTGGTGGGAGAGCTGTTTGTATTGATAACTGCCTCCACGTTCCAGCAGCAGTGGCTGTTTGTAATGCTGTGGTAGATAAAATAAATAGTTTGGACTGTAATCACGGCACCATTTTACATCAAAGAGAGCTACTTATTGACTGGCCCCTGTGCCCTGAAAAGGTGCAGAGATTACGCTGAGACAGATAATCAAGTGCAGCAGGTGGGTAGAGAATCCAGCAGGGGGGGTCACATTAAAGCCAGCAGGTGTTCTGACTCTCTGTACCTTGATTTATAAGTGGCTATATGTTTCAACCCACACTGCAAGCCTATACTGAAGGACCATCCTTCGTCAAACAAAGACTTCTACTGACTCATTAAATGAAGTATTGATCTGGAGGTTAACTCACTGTGCAGTATTATGTAAATTGTTGGCTGCTTTTCTTAACTGTATAAAGGAGCCTAATTTTTAAGTTGAACTTTTGTGAAAGCTTTATTGTTCCCCTAAATCACTTATATTGATGAACATCATCTGACTATTTTTTAATGTCTTTCCATTACGACTTGAAGTATGCTTGGCTGCAGCAGAGGATTTCTAACGGAGCTAAATGACTGTGAGTGTTATCTGAGCAAAACAGGGTCTAACAGGATGAAGAGTTCTTGAGCAGGCCTTAATCCAAGTCTTCTGGGTAGAGCTGCAGCAGGACAGAGGATGATGACTTTGAAGACTTAGACTTCAACCCATCAAAACTACCAATGTTCAACAGCTGGGTGTGATTCTGCTATCAGAATTATATGGGAATACATTTAAAGTTTTTTGTTTGATCAGTACTTTTTGGGCAAAAACGTCAGTGATTCTCCACAAGGGGGAAGTGTTTGGTCATTAGAGACACAGCCAAGCAATAAGTCCATCTGTTTTTATGGCATTTTCAAATGTTCAATTAAGAAAAAAAACCTGACAGAGTGAAATGGAAGCAGACCTGAAGCACAGGACTTAAATCCTGTGTGCAGTGATGAGGAGTGTGTGCATGAAACACCATATTTCCATCAAGTTTTCCATATTATTTTCATTTGAGATTCGACTCATCTCATCACAGTGGTTTAACGGCGACCAACTTGAGAATTAGCTTCACCAACGGTTTATCTCAGTGTACCCAACTCCATATGTTCAATAATTTCATTCACCAAAAAATAAGAGTTTTATGCACAGCAGCAAGGAAACGTTTCTTCAACTTACCTAAACTGACTCATTGTAGGACTCCTCAGATTTATCCCATGATCCCTTTGGAGAAAGACATGAAAGGATTAGCTGCTGCAGTGTTACTGTTCCACCTCCTGCAGACATGTTTGAGCTTTTACAATGAACCATATATTAGCTAAATATGATATGAAATATGAATATGACATACTAAAAATCATCAGATAGCTCATGTTCATTTTTGTAAGATATTATCATTGTCGTTCATTTCCCTTTTTAAACATACTGTAAATGAATTTAATGTTTCTATGAATGAACAATAAATGTGTGAATAATGTGTCGTTTCTCGTGCTCTCTTCATCTCTAATACATTTTCTTTTCTGGACACAGATGAAATCATTTATCTCTGAAGTTACTAAGAGGACAGACAATTACATCATTTCATCTGCTACCAGCCACAAAGTCTTCCACTCTTCTACTCTTTGTTTTGAGCAAGAAATATTGAGGTCATGATATCGTGGGAAAATTAACACACAGGAAATTCCATCAGAGCTTTTCTGCAGATTTGACCATGTGACTTTTACTTTCTCTCGCTCTACAACTTTCCTTTCAGAAGGTGGTGGTGGGGTGGAGGGGGTTCCCACAGAGACACGGTTTCCCTGAACGGAGTGAGTAATAGCGCTGCTTGATTACTCTCACAGACAGGCACATTCTTGTCGACTGACATCCCACACATGCGCAGAAATGTACAGCCAGCACAATACACACACACTGTCAAAGTGCCAAGGCTGTGGACTGGTGTGTTGCAAATGATTCCGCCTCATTTTTACCCTTCAAGGCTCATTTTGTCTCCACAAGAACAAATTTGTCAACAGGGTGAGATAATTCAGCCTGATCTGAGAGCTGTTTCTTTTGTTTTGAATCTTTAAACAAGACAGGATGTCATTTGACTGTGCATTTATTTACATTTTCTATATATTTAATGTTAATTCTTACTATTTATATGTACATATGCTACAGCCAGACATCTTAAAACCAGCTGACCATACATCTCAGACTGTATAATATAGTACAAACAAAATGACTATTGCATCTTCTTAACTGGCTAATTTGAGAAAACAAAATGCATTGTGGGGGAAACATAACACTGGCTAGGTTACTCTTAAAACTCTTTAAACATATCAGATATATAATGCCCAAAATACTGGCACCTATGAATCAAAGTGTGGTTAAAGATAAGCAACAAGTTTAGGGGAACAACATGCTAATAGCATAGGTTAGCGTAGCTTTAACCTGCATGTTTAGCATGTTTACACCACAAGCTGTGACTGGAAAACATGTCAGCAAACACTTGCTTATGTTTACATCCAGCAGACGCAGAGCAACATTAGCATTCACTACATTTTTGTCCAAATGTTAATCTAATACTCCATCTCCTTTTAGCTCTGTGTTGGTCTCCAACCAAAACAGACATAAACCTTAACTGCTATAGAGGAATGAATAAAATTTACAGGAAACAGCTGCTGTTTGGAAAATCACACATATCCAATGAGCTTTAAACCTCTCAAGGTACTGCTTGATATCACTCCATGTAAAATGGAACAGTCATAGTTTACTCAGGGTGGTTGATGTGATTTCAGTGACTCATAAAGTTAATAACATCTCAGCTATCTTAAAGACATCTTTATAGTGATACAGCACTTTAAATCTTTTTTATTATTTTACTCCAAACCTTTATTTGCCAAAGGAAGGTGGACTTAGCATCTTTGCCCTTTTCCTACTCTGCATCACACTCTCAAAGTCCCAGACAGTCACTCCTGGGAGCTGACCAGTATGACCACTGTCTACTGCTGCTGGCTGTTTACGAGCTCCATGAGAGCAGTTGGGGTTTAGGAGGCTGGCTTGATGGCACCTCAGCGTCCCTTCAGGGAGCGGAAACAAATATTAACTTTCCCTGCACAGATTTTCCCAGCTGTTCTGGGGAGTTGAAGCAAGACCCCCTGTCACTGTCTTGTCTGGAAACAGAGCTTGTCTTGGCAACTGAGGATAGCACAAAAAGTTTGAGCATGGTTATCAGTTTGGGAACAATTTGCATTATCTCTCACTTTCTTTAACAGCACTTGGAGTTTATAAAAAATACAAACATGATTCAGTTGATTAGTTGAACCATTTTAACAGTCACATTTATCTAAAAGCCAAAACCCTCCGTCAAGACTTTGAGTATCTGCAGTTACAGTTTTTAACAGCATTAGTTCTGGCTTAGAAAAAGACTGATGATAGTCAGTGACTGTGGAACACTCTGAATCAGTGGTGATTCAAAATAAGCTCATGTGGCACGGTTGTTGAGCATCTCAACATTTACTTTACTCCTACCAAACGAGAATCAGTCAGATCAGGCACTGATTCTGGATCATAACCCAGCTGGTTTTCAGTTTCACCCCAGAGGTGTTCAGGTGCTGTCTGCAGGTGAGGCGAGTTCTGCCTTACCAAAGAGCAAAAACAACATCTTTATGGACGAAGCTTTGTGCAGCGGGAACTTGCTATTGCTAGCAGCCGATTAGCATAGCTTGGGTCAAAGACTGGAAGCTGGGGGAAACAGCTAGCCTGGTTCTGTCGTGTGTAAAAATGACAGTTGTTTTCTTTTACAATATATTTCTGTTCACCTTGATATCTAAACGTTGAGGTTTAAACTCTGTAGCTCAGTTTATCATGGCCGTTCCATCTAAAGACCAGTCAGATACATTTTATTTATAAATCCTCAAATCACAGATTTGCATCAGAGGGCTTTACAACCCGTTCAACACACGACACCCATCTCTGAACTCTGCTTTGGACGAGGAAAAGCTCGTCTAAATTGCCGTGCCCGACAGTGAAAGCGTGAATTTTTACTCTGCGTGACCCCCGACTGTGCATCAAATCCTCAGCCTTGGCAGCAGAGCAGCCATCCATATTTACTGTACATAAATCCAATGTGGTATTTAACACAGTGTAATGAATTCATTCAGGTTATGAAAGTGTGGGGTGCGAAGGTGCTGGCAGACTATAATTTCAGCGAATACGAAGCAACTTGAAGCTAAATTACGCCGTGTGTCAGCAGCAGAGGCCCAGAGGAGCTGAAAGGTGTTTCACAGCATCTCCAAAGCCCATTACTCAGGTACAAATTTCCTGAATGAAACAGACAGCTGAGTCCAGGTAATGGGCTCCAGATGAAAATTTCTCATCACCGTGAGATGAATTGCTGCGGATTAAAGTGTTGTTGAGAGGTTGAAAAGATGCAACCTGGGGCCCGCTCCCTACACTTCATCAGCTCCCCAGAGAGAGGGAGACTGTGCCTGATCAACAGCAGGACCAAGTCCTCAGCTGAGACGCCCGAGAGGACAGGGTGTCCACAATCCTATATTATTATTCTTCTTATTTTCATTATTATCATGAGAGCATTTAGTTGCACTCTTTGTTTGGTAAAAGTCATCACAGAGGGATGATATGATAAAAATAACCTCAGTGGTTTTCTGATTCCTCAGGAAACGGTCTGACTCAGGGGAAATATTTTATTTCGTTATGATTAAGTGTTCCTCCGGGAAATTATTGGGAATTTCAATTTCATAGCTCCTGCAGACTGCATGGTGTTATCACACGGAAGTACGCACCCACACACACACACACACACACACACACACTCAACTTCAGCCCTTCAACTTGATGAAGTTTCCCCTCTAAACTTTACATTCAGCGCGGATCAGCCCTCCGTTCAGCAGCATGGCTCTGACCAGCAAGCGGTGGATTCTGTGCGTCGTTTCGCTCTCATGTGTCGTCCGTCTCGGGTGTGGCAGAAGAAACAGACAAGGTAAGATGATGGTGAATGTGTGTGCAGATGATTATTTTCACTTTGTTCACTTTGTGGGAGCTGCTGCGCGGCGGCAGCGCGGCAACGTTTTCCTCCCGAAACTCGTGCGTAAAATGGAACCGACGCCAAACTTCGTTCACATCAGTTTAATATTTACTCGTCGAATATTCGCTGTTTTTGCTGATATTTGTTGAGTAAAGTTTTTCAAGCTTTTCAAATGAACAGCTGCGCTTCACAGACTCGTTCCATTGACTTCAGCTGGTAAAATAACTGCTTACTGTATTTGAACGGTTTGATATAACACCTCTCAAACCAACAACACACACTCCCTACTTCACCCAGCGCTTTAACTGAGACCCTGCTCGGTATCAACGCCACAGCTGATCCACTGCTTGGTTTGTTTTGCTGTGCCGGAGGCCCTTGTTAGTGTGGGGAGAGCTGTGGCGTCAGTCGGGGCCAAAGTCCAGCTCGACAGCAGTTCTCATACCGGCCACGACCCACACCTGAACCGCCTGGCACCTCCTCCTGTCCTGTCATGTCGCAACAGCAGCCTGCCGGCCGTAATGAGGCTGCCGGGGTCGGGTGTTACAGATCCAGGCAGCTACAAAGGTCTGAGAGGAGGCAGATCTGGTCCAAAGTGGAGCAGGGACTGTAACACTCCTCTGCCTCCATCCCCGAGAGCAAACACCCAGCTCTGACTTGGCTGTAGCCATGCAGTCAAGAGGAGAGTAGATAAAGGTCATTCTGACAGTCAGGTCAGATCCTGGAGAGGTTTGGTGATGAACTGTCACATTCACTGTCAGCCTGTAGTGTCAGTAAGTTCCTCTCTTATCTCTCAGCCAGTTTGTGCATCATTTCCTCGTATGGAAAGAACATTTACAGTCTATAAGCAGAGTTGGTGATAAGAAGCAAAGCCTGAAAACTGAGGTCAAAAAGTGACACATTTTCATTTTCAGAAACATTTTACAGATAATTATCAAAAGCAATGTCTCAGTGGTTCAGAGACAGGTCCAGAAGATTTTCCAATATTTATGTAAGAAATGACATCTGTATTTATATATATATATATATATATATATATATATATATAATCTGCTGGTCACAGCAGCACCAAAACCTTTTCATTTGTTAGAGAATGAATGTTCTCCTCAGAGCTGTACTCTAAGTTAGATTCATTATTACATTTGTGTAAACTAAACATTGTGTGTAACTTTGTCGCCTTCTTTAATAACCTTAACTTCTGTTCAAGCAGTTTGTTCCTGCAACAACACAAATATTCTTCATACAGATTCCATAAATTCTATTTATTCTTTCTCTTAACTTCTTATTTAATGATACACACTAAGTCGGATATTTTATAGTTGAGACATGAGCTTGTCAGTGCCCTCTGGTGGTGATACTATGTAATGCAGACTTTTCAGTGATGGTGAACGCGCTCAGAGCGGCCTGGCCAATTTCTGTGATCAGGTTTTGGTTTGATTTGCTGTATCTTATATAACTACGCTGACTAAATGAGAGTTTGGTCGACGAGCAGCTTTTAACTGTTGTCACTGGTAGTTCTGTCCATTGAGGAGTGAAGGTAGATATTTCATGGTGCTGGTATAATGCTGTTGTGTTGTGGAGAGCAAACACCACACAGCAGAACACACTGTATCTGATCTGAATACATCTGAATGTATCTGAGTTATACTCATTAAAGGAACGAATATTTTCATTCCCTTTCCTTAAGCAAGCATTTAACGTCTAAAAGCCACCAGCTGACATTTATCGATGGTTAACATTTGCAAACAACGCACGTTCATCGCATTTTAACCTTAAAGTACATAAGGATAAATATGCTGAGTGTTTAAATATTCCAAACAAAAATTGAACCTCCAGGCAGTATCAGAAAAACACATTACCAATTATATTCGTCCTCCATCGGAGATAAGAGCATGCAGTCGGTAAATACACAAAGGCAGTTTGGGTGACTTACGTTCCAGCGGCCTCCAACAGGGTTTTGCTCATAGAGGAACGTTAGTTTTTACTATTTGCATATCATTTAGGTGCACTTGAGAGGTAAAACAATGAAGGAGTCATTGAGACTCTTTGCAACTTAACATCACTATCACTGGTGCAGGGTGCTGGTAGCTTCACTAATCGTCTCACAGAGGCGTAAACATTGTGTCTCATTAATTTGTGCAGAAATTTAATTAGATGTTCACTTGCTGTTTGAAGTAGTCCTTTTATTAGGAAGCCTCGGGCCATAGACAGAGAACACTGTGTAGCATGTGCCATCTTAATTAGCATTTGCAATAAGGGGGAGACTTGAGAAAAGCACTGACCTGAACTGTCACTAAAAACCATTTTACCATTAGATGAATACACCTATAACTGGGAAGTGTGGACACTTCTCTGCCTCGCCCATTATGAGCTGTAAGTTAATGTTTTCTGGGCTCACCAGTGAGCAGACATTTCTTTCTTTTAATGAGAAACTGTCTGTTTCATCTCAACATGAATCTCACCTAGAAACAATTTCACTGCAGCTGAAGCAGTGGACACTCTGCCATTATAATGCTCACGTTTAATGGAAAAAAATTGCATAAAATTTTCTCTAAATGGTGCAATTCACTTTTCTCTGTTTGCTCTCTGTTTGCACTCCCACTTTCTGTTTGAGTAAAGTCTCTGCCTTTGGTGCTCGATGTTTGTTGAGTCTTGTTTGTTTGCTCCAGTTTTAATTGATACTTTTTACAGATTCTGAGTGTGTTTTCCGTGTCAGCATTTTAATTATTTTAAAGTTGTGAGCGACTGCTGCATCGCTCGAGTCGAGGACATGAGAATCTGAGAGACGAGGCTGTTTGATCAGTTTTACTGGGTTGGCTGTAACGTAAGTCAACTTAACTCAATTAGTTTTTTGCTCTGCACTGAGTTCACTGTTTTAAACTCTTCACTCAGTCAGTTCAGCAGCAGTCACTTTAGCTTCAAAACGCACACAAAGACCACAACTTTCAAAATTCATGAGCAGCTTTCTCACTCATACTCAACCACCACCAAACATTCATGTATTTCAATTCCATTTTACACATTTACACACTGTGGTAAGAATCTAAACCATAACACAAGAGCATCGCTGTGTGCTGCCACATCTATATCTAAAAAGAAATGAAAACCTTTTTAGAGCCACTTGGACTTAAGAGTGGACATGGGAAAGCCCTCTACATACTTTGACTAACGATTGAAACTGGACTTGGACTTTCCATCTGGACTTGAGTCTTTGCTTGGACTTGATTCAAAAGACTTAAGGCAGACAACCTTATTTCTTTTGTAGACTTAATGGTTTTGTGTTTGTTGGTTTTTGGCTGAAATCAGCTGAGTCAGGACAGTAATATGTAATCTTTGCTGTAATCAAGCTGCTTCGTTCACCACCAAGAATCTCAGGAGGACACATCATTATGAAATGGAAATGCAGACTTGATTGAATCCCATTGGTGCATGTGGCCCAGTTTAGACGTTCCCAGTTTGCTCCCAACACAGCGTCACTGTAGGTTACTGTACGTCTCAGAGGTAAAGGGTAGAACGCCGCTGAAGGCAAAGCCTCCAGCTAATACACTGACAGTCTAGTTAGCATGTTTTTGTTGTCTCTGTCTTTTTCTCTCACCATTTCAGTGAATTAGAGTGAGTGTACAGTGTATCTTCCTGCTTAGTTAATATATAATATGTGTACTAATGCTGCATATGACTACACAAATAGATAAAGATGGCCCACAGCTGTTTGGGAGCTGTGACCTCATTATGACACTTGAATTATGTAATGCAACTGATTGGGAACAATTTGTGTTTTTTCTTCTTTAACAACTATCGAGTGTCACAAACAGTCGAGTTCAGAGTCCTCGCTGATTCATGTGCTGCAGCAGAGAAGATAAAGGACGTCTTGACGAATGCTGGGTCGCACTGGATGAGTGATAATTTGGGCATGAGTGGGAGTAACGAAACAAAGACAAGAATACAGCAGATATACGACGTCTGCTGAAGAGATTTTCTGAACAACATACAAGTAGCAGTAACAGTAGCACAACAATTGATCCTATGTCGAGCACAGATTCTCTAACAAAGACTTTGCTCCAGGGAAATTGGTTCTGAGCTTTAAGCCTTTGAATCACTATTATCCTAACTCTGGATAAAGTCCTGACTGCATCACAGTATGGTGAAGATATGTGTCCTGTAAGAGAAAATGCATGTCCACTAGAGCTTGGCACAGCTGTGGAGATGATAAATGTGCTGAGCCACAGGTTAATCTCTGTGTCCTGTGTCCTATAGAAATTGGCAACGGATACATCCTTAGCTCTATATTTAGAGAGAAGATACCGTCTCCTCGGTCATTTCCCAACTAAGTTGACAAGATAGTCAAGTTGCTTTTGGAGCAGGATAGCCTGTGAGGGCAATTTGAGAGCAGACTTGTTTCTAAAACCGACAACCGAGAAATCTCTGTGCCATCTTATTTGCTCGCTAGCAGGAGAAGATAGTTCAGCTCCTGGTCGATCGGCTCATAGCTCGTCCAATAAAAATGACTTTTATGATGGGACGTTTGCTGCATCAGTGATAAGTGCCAGGTCAAATAATGTGATGCAAACGTCGTGATTATACGCTTCATGTCATCAGGGCTGAAACAATCAGCAGGTTAATCAGTCAGTCTTATCAAAATGAATTTAATCAGCCACAGCTTGGATCGTCCATTAATCATGTGACTCATTCATCCACGTTCTCTGGTTCCAGCTTCTCCTGTGTGACGACTGTATGAATCAATGTAAACTGAAAATCTTCGGGTGCTGACTGTTGGTTAATCAAACATCACAGTTCATATTTAGTTTGAATGGTCAGTAAAATAAATGTTAATCACAGCTCTACACGTCATGTCGTATTCTAGGATTTGGCTAGTCCCTGGCTACTCCTGCTCAGCACGACAGTATAACCACAGTGAATTAAATATTACGATAATGGCAGCCAAAGAAAAACACAAAAGGATGGTAATTTAGCATCAGTATTCCAGATGTAACACCAACTGAACTGAGGTGAAAACTAAACAAAACAAAAAAGACATGGTCACGTTTTGACATCACAAGAAGGACAGTGTGTGGGCAGCAGTCTGCAGCTGGGGATACATTATTAATGTCTGTCTGTAGCTTACGGGAAGCGTTAATCTCTTAAATGCTGACACATAATTGGATAAATATTTCATATTTTGCACAGAGGGTGAATGACACCAGTGAGGACACTAATTAGAGATGTGGTTCTGTTGTATTGCCTGCCTTCATGACTCACCCCCTTTGGTTTGTGTTAAAAGATAATGGTATCTTTTCCAAGTTTTTGCAACAGAGTTCAACCGGCCATCTGCCGATGGATAAGTTTCCTGTATGAGTCGCAGAGACGATCATTTTCAGGGGGTTTATTTAAGGGGAGTGAGTTTCAGGAAGTGATGTGTCTTATAGGACACTGAACTTGTGAGAGATAACAGATATTCTGAGTCACACAGGAAAGGAGAAATGTACAGATGCCTGAAATGTAAATGGAAATACCGTGGCTTCAGAAAGTATTCAGACCCCTTAACTTCTTTTGACACTCTGTGATGTAGATTTAATTGTAAATGGATTTTTAAAAAAAGTATGTCATCAACATGCTTTTAGAGTTTTTCACAAAATCATTTTAAATCAAACACTGAAATCTCTCATTTACAAAAGTCTTCAGACCCTTTAATAAGGCCCCAGCTTTGAACCTTCTTGGTTAAGTTCCTACAAACTTTCACTTGGATTTTGGCTGTTTAGCATTTCCTTCCTGGCAGATCCTCTAAAGCTCCATCAGTCTGAGAGGATCTTCATCTCTGCAGAGGACTTCTGAAGTTCTGTTAGAGCGACCGTTGGGTTCTTGATCCCTGACCAAGGCTCTTGTTGCCAGCTCCTGACCTTACCAGACCTGGTGGTTCCAAACTTCTTCCATTTCACAATCACTGAAGTCACTGTGCTCCTGGGAATCACTCAAAGCTTTACAAATGGTTTTATACCTTTGCCTCGATCTATACCTCACCACCGTTTTATCACTGAGGTCTACAGAGAGTTCCCTGGACTTTCCTTTCTAAAGTATCTGTCCAGTTGATTCAATTTGCCACAGATGAAATCCAATCAAATTCTGGACACATCTCCCAGACACATCAACCTGTCTACAATATGGAGAGTGACAGCAGAGGGTCTTTTGTAAATGAGAGATTTCAGACTGTGTAGAAAGACAGAGCTGTGGGGACATGTGTGCGTGAGAGCTGCAGTAGTTCAGCGAGGTAGCTGTCACGTCCCAGACGTAAGGCGGCGCTTGGGCTAATTGTAAGCTTTGCACTCAACCATAGCAACTGATGTCAGTAGAGTGTAGAGAAGATTTGGGGGATGAAAGAAAGGTGAACTAAGTCTGAACTTGCTGGATAGTGAACAAGTGATGATTTGTCTTCACTCTGTGCCAGTTCAGACAAGGTGGGAGTGAACGGCGCTAACACTCCAAAGCTTCTCGTCTTAAACAGGGCTAAATAAATGAGGAAATGTAATTACAAGTTGAGGCTGATTTCATTTCAGCTTTAAAGACAGAGAGACACCTACTGCTGGGTCAAGGCTGGGTATCAGTGGATGATGTGTTTAGATCCGTCTTTGCTTTCAGTCCCACGGTTTGAGCTGACGAGGTGCAGCAGTGTCAGGCGGGTCCAACATTGCACAATTCTTCTTCAGTACACCGTGTCTTATTTACTAAATGTTTATCTCGCCTTCATCAGGGTGGTACTTTAAAATCTACAAGACCTTTACACAGATTAACCTGACCAGGAGTCAACAAAGAAAGAATTTACAGGAAAAATGCCAAGAAACTCTAACTTTGACAGTTTCCCAGCATTTTCAGATAAAAGCAGAGCAGCTGGAAACAATGTGACTCACCTATCACACATGTAGTTTTAACTGTAACTGTGAAAATAGAAGCCTAGGAACAGAAGCAACATTTTATTATTGGAAATACTGCAGTGGCTGCAATTTTCAAAAATGTAATTATTATAATTTCTTAATAAGAATAACAGTAACAGCAGGATATCTGGGTTTCTAAGCAAGTGGAACATTGTAATTTCCCAAATAACAGAATATAAATTTGTATGTGAACACACTGTTTCTTAGCTCCTCTACTGTGTAATTCTGTCTGCTGGCTTTCACATGAAACATTCAACACCACGGTCTGTTTCAGGGCTGCACTGTACGGCCTGTGAGTAATATTGTGATATTTCTAAGCTATATAGTGATTTGTGATATATATCTTGATATTCTGAAATTTCCTCCAACCCTTCGATACACACAATCACACCAGTATGATGTAGTATTCCCAGCAACATATCTCTGCAGTGGTGGTTGATATTAGAATAAACCTGAGTAGAAAAAGGGGAAAATCACAGCCACAGGATCTATTCAAACAGGAAACTGCACACATTGGGCTTTTAACTGTTAAATGAAAATAGATAAAGGGATAATATAAGTAGTTCTGTAGAGTCACAAGCTGTAAGCTCAACAAAGACCCTTAAGCAAAAGAAGAGCAAAGTGCTTCCAACAAGAAACCATGAGAAAGACACTTCAAAACAGCAGAAAATAAAGAGCACTTTCTGTGCATGATGTTTTTGACAATGTGTCATTTCCAAAGCAGTAACATAAAAATAACAACAGTGTGTGAACCACAGAGGCAGAGGTCCAGGCTGTCACTCTGACAAACCACTCTGCACAACAATAACAGTCACATCACCAGAGTGTGAGCGCGCACGGTTACGTGTGTGTGTGTTTTCAAACTGTTTCTGAACTCACACGTCTAAATTCACTTTGGCACTTCACTTCTTTCACCTTCTCCAGGCTCTTCCCTGTTCCCTCCAGATACAAACTCACACTCGCCCAGCAGAGTGGTCTGGACGGGCGGGCGAGTGTGTGTCACACATGAATGTTAGTTTTTTATTTCTTTTTGTTTCCATGAGAGGGAGAGAGCCATCGGAGAAAATGAGAGAAGGGAAAAAGCAAATCGAGTCTCTTTAAAAATGTTCACGATACAGCATTTACTAGATCCCAACAAGCTGGAGTACACTGAGTGTATTCAACCAACAGGTCAGAATATCTCAACATTTACTTGGTGGAATGACACAGAATTTGGTGCAAACATTTCTGGTTACCAGAGGATGAATCCTAATGACTTTGATAATCCATGTGCCAAACTATTCACCTCTTTCCTTTGACTTCAAATCGGTCGCACCGCCTCTAAATTTTATTTGCATGTTGTCAATTCCAGCCTTAAACACCTAACACACTGATCTACAATAAGACCAGGATCACAGCGACCAGAAATACATGCTGCTGATATGGACAGGAATGAAAACAAAGTGTATTCTCAGGTGAATCAGTTGCTGCCCAGGTGTGATCCCAGCAGCAGCAGCAGGGTTAATCCCTCACAGCTTTCAAACCAAACCTTCAGTCTCAGTGACACTCACCAATCGCCAATAAAAGAAGCACCCCCCCCCCTCTTTCTTTCTCATTTGTACTGTTTGAATGATGACCTGCTGGGCAGAAAAGGAGCGCTCTATCGATTCTCTCATCTAATCTAGAGTGCATCTACAGTACAATCGGTTGAGGATGACATTTGCACAGACGCTTTCTGTCTGTCCCATTGATTCAGCTGTGTAATCAGATCCACATCAAATGAGAGGAGTCTAAGACACAAACATTCACGGCTGCAGTCTCCAGAGTCCTCCTGAGGTTCATTCAGTGTTTGACAAATGATAGCTTGCATGGTTCAAATTGCACTGTGGCTTTTGGGCAGGTCTCCTCACTTGGGGTGGGCTGATTGGATCATATTTGTCACTGTGTGGAAATGTTTCTATGGCCGGGTGTTGATGATCTGAGGACAGAGGCAGCTGAACTGAGCGCACTGTCAGAGAAGATGCTTCTCCAGCCGGTTATTGAGGCCCGCTGATACAATCGAAGCACAGTTATTACGCTTTCTGAGCTCTCTCCAAACTCAAACTTTCACCCCCCAGTCACAGCTGAGACACCGAAACACACAACTATTCACATTCACACCTACAGGCCAGTTAGAGTCACCTGAACCTAACCTGCAGGAGGAAGGAGGAGCACTCAGAGGAACAGGTGAACATGTAAACCTTTCTGTGAGCTAACCGCTGCACCACTGTGCCGCCCTGATCAAACAACAAATATTAGCTTGTTTGATCATTTTCTTAAACCAAGTAGTCACATTCATCTTTTCCAAGATACTTTCATTAAGACAGTACTTAGAAACAGGAAGTATTTTACCACAGGATACACCTTCCCACCGATGCATTTAAATATACACACTCACCAGCCTGGCTGATGACTGCACAGCAACACAACAGCTTTTTATTTTCATGTGGTCGGCGCTCTGTGTGTCTGTTCAGAAACCTGTGCTGTGGTCCTGATCTGTGGGAATTATTGACTCTCCTTGTTCTGATCTCCTGACTGAAAATAATGTTTCGTGGTGGCAAACAGCACAATATAAACAATATAAACACTGCTCACATACAGCAGTGCTGTGATAGTAAAGACTGGGAACACGCTCATATTGAATTCATCATATTGCAGTGAGATAACAGCATTGCAGAGAGTGTGGAATGAAATTCACGTTTTAAATGAAATTTGATGATAAACTAAAACCCTGAGGAAAAGTGAGCCTCATTTAATGACAGCAACACAAATATTCAGTCTTCCATCTCTGCTGTGTTTCATGAATGAGTGGCAGAGGGAGATTTCTGTCAGTATTTTATCACACTTCTGTCGACAGCAGACCAAGATGTTGCATCAGAATTTGTCTGACACTGCATCAAAAATTAAAGGAGTCAAAGATGATGCACCTCCATCACCCATGTGCTTTACAAAGCTCAGCTTCACCCTCTTAAGACATTAAGGTTCCTGGATTTCATCTAAACCGCTCTGAACATTTAAGGTCATGGTGGTCGAGCTTCACCAGATAAAGATAGTGTGCGTTTGGCCTCAGGGGTTGTGTGTTATGTCTTCAGTGGGGGATGAGAGGATCAGTAATGAGGCTGCGTAGTGTGCGGGTGCATGTCTCCATAGGTTCATGTACTTATTGATAGTGTTGGTAGGTTGTTGATGTTGTATACTGACTGCTTACATGGGCTACCTGAGATGGAAATAAAAACACACATTAAAACACAGTTAGTGGATGTAAGATGTGAACAGCTGTGTGCTGTCTGGTTTACATACACATCTAGAGAAGCCTGGTGTGTTTCTGTGTTTTTGCATCTGATCCCTGATCGTTTGCAGCGGATCAAAGGGGGCAGGACAGATCTGGCAGCTCCTGATGGAACAATGACGCCGTGATACGTGGAGGTGAACCACCTGCAACACTTAAGACTTGGCTGAGTGATAGATAAATGGTGTGATAGGCCAGATGCCAGTTTATAGTTTCCTCCTATTAATGCTGTGGTCACAAACAGGAAACCAGCCAGTTCACAGTTCTGCTTTAGATGATCTGAACTCAGATATTCTGATTCACTAGATTAGTGTGAGTTAAGTTTCATGTTTAAAGACAAATGAGTAACTGATGTCGTAGATGTGACTGTTGGTCCCCCTTCACTATGTGGCCCAGCTGGGCCTGAATCCCTCTGTGGCTGTTCTCTCTTGTGTTTTCTCCTGGTCTATGTTTGCACTCTTGTGTGTCATTTAAAATAGGTCTGCTTAGGTCTGCTTCAGCACTGTGACGACGCACACAGCTGCCCTATATTGCTCATTATTTGTAACCTCAAAATGTTGATCTGCTCCTCAGAACAGAGAGACAGAGCAGACAGTTTCTGGCACTGAAATTCCACTTTCATTCTAATATTATTAGAAACGTCAGCTCTGCAGCTTTAAAACTGCTCACCGATTCCTACTCTCCATTATTGGCGAAGACATTAGAATTATGAGGCTGGATTCTATGGAATGTAAAAATTTTCTTAATTAAAGTTGCTCAGAGCCTGTTTCACTTCAGTTACAGTCATTATGATCTAATCACACTACAATAGGCCAGTGCTTTGTAGTGGAAGCCTTTGATTTTTTTCCTTTACTTGTCTGAACACCTCCACTCTTGTGAATCGTCTGGTTGTTGTTGTGAGGGATGCGATGAATAATTCACCAGGCGTTTTGTAATTGGTGCTTCCTCAGTTTGGCAGATGGTGCTGGGGTATTTTCTCCCCTACAGGCCTGTGCAGCTTATGGCAAACTCACATCATGTCATCATATGTCCACATCATTGTTTGCCATATGCTCCTTCTGGACTGAGAAGCTGCCGTCTTCCGTCAAACTAAAGGCTCAGACGACCCATTTTGTTCCTACAGATGCATGCCTGATTGGTTGGAAAGTCATGTGCAGGTTGAGGGTAGCTGTCACCAACCTGCGGCTCAGCTAATCACACACACACAGCCATTAGGGTGCAGTCCAGGAGACGCACTTTGTCCAATCGATTGGCTGAGAACCAGCCGAGACGGACTCTAATTGGCATTGAGTGGGATTGCTCGGTTCGGCAGAGCTCGGACTTTGCAAATGTCAGAGCGCGGATTTGACAGAATCACTGGAGCGAGAGGGATTTCTGGTTCCCACTATTGTTTTGTTATCGGGACCCAGAGGGAAACAGGTAGGGGCTCAAGTTAGAAAAGATAATGCCACAGCAGAAGGGAGGGAGTGGAGCTTTCCACCACTGAGCAGACGCTGGAGAAAAGTCGGCCGGATTGATAAAAACAGCTATTCAACTTTGCAGCTGCCTAGACACAGGGAGGAGATCCAGCGCCATGAAAAGGCAGACAGAGGGTCAGATGCTTTTGTTTATCTGTCCAGGGTGTCCTGTTTGAAAAGTGTTTGTTGGTGAGAAAAGCCGAGCCAGAGATGAAGGTGGAATCTGGCTCGTTGTGGACAAACGGCTCCACAAAAGCTATCGAGTTGTGGAACGGCAATTAACTCGCTCATTGCATCTCTCCTCCCTCGCCACCTGCCTATACCAACCAAAGGCTCGGATTAAAAATGCATGGGTCTCACAAGCCTTTTGGATAATTAAGAGGGTTTCCCTGCAGTGCTGCTGGTTAGAGCAACAGAGAAATAAAACACATACAGTAATGGCTCGCCCAGAGTTTTGTAGGCTAACCTTGGTACTGTGTGATCTTTTAGGTGTTTTTCATCCACGGCAACCGTCAAACCACCAACCCTCCAACCCTCCAACCCCAGCAGAGTCTGTCTCACGCTCTGTGTACTGAGCTTTACAGGACCAGGCCTGTCGCTGCCCAAACATGAGCAGATTCACTCGTCTCTCCGGCTTCAGGGATGAGAGCTCTCAGAGCTTTTATTGTTTCTAGAAATGGCTACAGATTGGTACTGGAGGCACAAATGTGTCTGTGTTTCAGTGGGACTCCTTTGATCTGACAGAGGAAGTGCCATGGAAGGTGCTTGAAGCCCACTTTGATCTTCCAACATGGAGCACCACAGGAAGCACTCTTCCCTGTTTGAAACATGGCTGCAGGGATCGAGGTCATCTCTCTGTAGCCGTGCAAAGGGCAGAGACTGTCGTTTTAATGAGCTGCATGTGAAATAAACTGAGGTTACGGTCAGTGTTTCTTTCCAGCTCATGCACTCATTGTTTCCCTGTTAGCAGCCTTTAAGTCGTACACACTGAGCTTCTATCTTCACACCTGATGGAAGTGAGAAAGGAGCTCTGCTCTCACAGAGCCTCTTGTCTTAAAAACTAAATGAGACCAATATGTTTCATGATACGCCAACACTTTTCACAATTAGAGAGTGAGAACTGAGCCGCCACTCTCTCCAGTTTGACCCAACAGCTCTGTTATCTGGGGGCGAGCGTCCACATAGTGTTTGTCTCTGGGAGAAAAGCACTGGGATGCAACAAATGCTGCGCCTGAATTTTGTTTCTATGACAACAACATCTTGACAACATATCACCACTGCCTTTGTATATTAGACTGCCACGGCCCCTTTGCTTTTTATTACTATTACATAGTTTCATCACCGTGAGCACCATCAGCCGAGCCTGACTGCAGCTCTGTGTGTGAGCTGCTCATCAGGGAATGTTTGCAGTAAACACACTATATTTTCCACTTGTTAGTGAAGTTACTTCACTGTGACAACCTACTGGTCACTTTGATTATACAAGAAGCACAGCAGTAGATTGAACAGTTACAGCCTTACAACACTGAAGCTACAAATAACCCATAATGCAGCTGTCTTTTAAAGTAATAGGAGCAATCTGAAGTACAAGAGCTTTGTACTTGCTCTAATAAAAGAGAAAACGTAATCATAAATTAAATACAACCCCACTTTTTAAAACTTGTTTCCAGAAAGAAAATAATCAAAGAATTTGTTTTTTAAGGCTGATGCATTAATCTATCTGGAGCTTCTTCTACGCCCTTGAAAGCAAGAGACATATAAAGACCGATAATACAGTGTTTTAAAATGAATACATATGCAGCCTCATCTGCTCTGAGTTCAGCTGTAGAACCTTGGGTCAGGCTGTGACTCACCGTCAGCCATCAGGGCACGGCTCTGATAAACACTCACAGCCTTTCTTACAGTACATCGCAGACCTATTTACACTGCAGCCGTCCGTGCACCCTATTGGTTTCTGCTCTGACCAAGTGTCGCAATCCAACACCACTTTTATTTATTGGAATTTGTACTCTTTGCTTCATTAACCATCAAGAGAAGTGAGTCACTGAAGAAATTAATGTGACTAACTCGATGACTGATAGAACTGTGTTTGGCTGCATTCATTCTACCCTCAGTTCTGACGAGTCTTCCTGTCCCTGCTGCTGAGAAACCCCCCCCCACAGCACTCACCGTACGGATGGTAATGGTCAGGTGATGAGCAGCGCCTGGTGTCTGAAGTTGTGTTCGATTTTGTCTCATCAGACCAGAGAATCGTTTTCCTCCTGCTCTCAGAGGCCTTTAAACGTCATTTAGCAAACTCCAAGTGTGCTGTCGAATGTCTGTTACTGAGGTGGCGTCTGTATATCCACTCTACCATAAATGCCTGACTGATGGAGTGCTGCTGAGATGGTCGTTCTTCCAGCACATTCTCCCATCTCTGCAGAAAACGTACAGCGGGTTTGTTTTCTGTCTGGTTTGTTAGCCCTGAAAACTTGACTCAAAAACTACAAACAGGTTTCCAGACTGTTGAGTGTAGGATATATCTGACATATTATCATAATGCCTGCAGTGTGTTTAGATGACAAGAAGAGGATTTAAATTGTGTGTGAGTGGACGGGACTTTGTTCCAGTTGAAGGTTTAGGAATTTAACTTTTGATGTTTAAGTTTGAGGAGAGATGGAAAATCAAAGCTATTCAAAAGCCATGATTTCTGCTCCACCATTTTTATAATATATTAATGATATGATAATGATTATGATTAATGATTATATAATGTAATTATGCTGCTTTATATTAGCACATAATTACAGACACAGTAAATAAGTCAGCACTGCAGGGACGCATCTGTGAATTACTGATTTAGATCAAACAAGTGATGTTTTGTCACTTTAGTAATGAGTACACACCAGAAAGTACACGTCATTCACGTCTTATTGTTTCCATTAATACTACTCTGAATTTCCTTTTATTTATTCGACTTAGTGAACAAATGTCTCTACTGTTTCTTACTCAGTGACAGAGCATGGGGGGAAATAATGAGAGGGAAGAAGCTGCTGATGATAAAACCACCTGGAGCTCTCAGACTGTGACATCGCTCTGCTCTCTCTCTCTCTCTGTCTTTCTCCAGCTGTTTTTAGTACATTGTTCTTTACAGAGTGTGCTTTCTGGTGTTTGGTTTTGTTTTTTTAGCTAAGTCATCAATAACGGGCTGTTTTTTGTCGTCTGCTGCTCCATGGCTGTTGCACAGTCGGTGCTTAAGTCCCCTCTGCTGTTGGACGTCGACATGAAGATATAGGATAATCTTCTGGTGCATTAAACAAGCTGAGACTGGGCCTCAAAACAGCTCAACCTGCCCATATTGGGAATAACAGAGGTGCTTGGCATGGTGCACATGTTGAGCAATTCAGATCTTTATCCAAATGTGTGTGTGTGTGTGTGTGTGAAACTCTCGGCCGAGCTGAGCTCGTCAGCACGCTAGCTGCCAATGGAAATTTGACGCATCTAAAATCTGTTTCCCTATTCAGCATGATCCATATTTCAAGGAGCTGGCTGTTTGATGGTTGGCTTCCAAGGGTTTTCCTAATGCTGTGTGTGAGTAAGACTCTGTTTATTTACTTTCTAACAGGGAGGATTCCTGATGACAGATCTGGAGCTTTGGGTGGATTTGTGGATTGGGTTGCTCGTAAAGGCTGTTTGCATTAAGAGTCTTTGCACGGGGTGTACCAATCCTTCTCTGTTTATGACTGATTTAGTTTTTTTAATCCAGAATACTTTGATAATTAATTTCAAGCCTGTAAACTTCTGGTTTTGTTGATGCTGTTTTTACTGCTTACACAAACAGCAAGTGCTTCCTAAAGCCATCTTCTAACAAATGTCGGCCTGGAAGAATCTCAGGAATCAACAGAACCTGGAAAATGAAACAACAGCTCTGCTGTTCATTCCCTTTGTTTTAATGTTGAATCACTCACAGCTCACGACGTGATGCAGACTGACAGGCTTCATATGTGTGTGCGCAACGACTGTGATCAAAACCTGCAGGGGACTGTGGACGATGACATGAAAGTTAATAAAGGAGTGGATTCCACCATGGGTGCTCACAATTGCCTGTCTGCACCTGAGGTCGTGATTGGCCACAGAGTCAGTGTGTTGTACCATGATTCGTGGGATGGCTTTATTTGAAGTGTTTTAGGCCAAAGTCTCAGTCTGTATCTTTTTAAATTGACTTCAGGAGTTTTACTTTGTGTCTGAATTCATTGGTCCATATGTGTGCTAATGTGTCACATGTATGTGTCTGTGTTCCTCAAGAACCGTTTCTAGTTTCCTCGCAGAGAAAATGTCTCCGTTAGGCTGAAGGTAAAATTGTCTTGTGTTATGTTTTCTTTCGACCGATTCACAGTGGCTCTGTCTGGATATTGGTGAGTGATTGAAGAACACACAGCTCATTGTACTTTGGTCTGTCTCAGACAAGAGAAGAAGAAATCAATAGGAAGGGCCTTTTTTCCCTCTCTCTCCTTGGGCGGCCAAAGTCTGTATTATTGAACATTCTTATTTGGAGGAGACGCAGTTTCACAAAGACCAGTCTGCGACACATCTGTACATTTTCTTTTTCTTTTCTTCTCCAAACAGAACGATTCTTTCGTAGCCATGGCAGCTTGAGGCATTGAGGAAGAAAGTAAACAATCTCAACTTGTCATGATTTCTCTGTAGAGTTTGTTCAGTGAGGCCCAGCAGTGAATAGTAGTGAGGGGAAACAGTGGAAGTGAGCAGGGCCCCAGCATGGGCAGAGCTGTGGAAAAGCTGGGAATGAAAAGTTTGTTTTTATCTGCAATTTATTTCTTTGATTAATTTCAGGTAATTGGCTTTAGAAGTAAAGCACTACTGGTGGTTGAATAAACATATATTTGTTTATTATATAGGTTATGAAGACTTAAACAATGTGACAGAAACAATGTGTTATTAACTCTCATGGTGAAAGTTTTGGTGTTTTGAGAGAATGGGATCGGGTACCTGAGAGCCACATCGCCCTGCTAGATGACCCAACCTGCCGCTGCTTATCAGCCACAAGAAGAAAGACGTAAATAAAAAAACACCACAAGTCTGTGCAGGGAAGCCCCCGCTGCCCTCACACCGCCTCCCACGGGAAATAGCAATACCACAGGTCAGCTGGAGGGAAGGAGATTGGGAGTATTTGATTTGTGTCCCCAAACCCCAGTTAGAAGTTAGAATTGGACGGTTGCAGAGGCGAGCCGCTGCCCTCATTACGCTGTCTGGCAGAGGGACTGTTTGTTGACTGCTGTGCTGATAGGACAGGGCAGGGTGGTTCCCATTAGAGGCTGTGTTTTGATGGAACTTTGTACCTCACAGGAAGGAGACTTTAAGGTTTGTTTCCCATGCTGTCCAGTCACACTGGAAAAAGAAATGGACGATGATTAAAGTGCTAGAGCTGTGCTGATAAATAAAGGTCCATATTAGCTTAATGTGGATGCTCTGTAAAGGTACTGGTGGATATTTCTGCTGATAAGTAAAAAGAAATTGCAATCCATAAACTGAAAATGGGAGATCATGTAACAACATCAGGGTTATTGAATATTAGCTCCATGCAGAAAGACTTCTTTAAACACTGTCACTTAAGCTTTGGTCATCTGCAAAATCCCTCTGGACAGACATCCGTCTCCCCTACAGCCGGGCGTGACAGAGACCTGACCTAAAAGCAGCAGGGATGAGGACGGAGACGGCCATTTCCCAGCAGCACGCTGAGATGCTTTAGCAAATGAACAGGGGGTTTCATGTCACGTCTTTCCTGGATCTGACAAACCCAACAGTCATGAATGATAATGAAAGTACAGAGGTGTGTGTGTGTGTGGTGTGTGTGTCCAAAACTATCTGAGCTTGACAATTATCAATAACACAACCTCAGTCTCTGTCCAATATAATCCTCACCACACTCGTCAAACGTACTGTCCACAAACGGCCAGGTTATTTAAAACACACTCTGATGATCCAGTCTCTCAGTATGAGCAGCATACTGCTTGATCTGCTGCAGTGCAAACTACTGCTGTGTGCCACATGCTGTGAAATTTCCACTGCTTTCTCTCACTCTTCTCCTGCCAGCTGCCACCTGCCTGGATCAGCTTTTATGTTCTGAGGGGATTCAGGTGCTCCCTGATGGTTTCTGATTTTCACTGCGAGTGCAACAGAAACTCCAGTGGGCCTGTGCCTTAAACCAGAAGTTGCATTTTAAGTTTCATTTTACAGAAAATGCAAAAAAATAGCATGTGAGTGACTTTTCTGACTTTTATGACATTTGCATATTTTTAATTATTCAGTCTAAATGTTCACACAGCTCACCATTCGCTGCAGTTAAATCCTCAACACAGTCTCCCTCTGCACCCCAGTATAAAGACAGCAAACTGTCAAATCATTTATACTGAAGTCTTTTGGAAATTATACTGGCACGCAACTTTACCTTATCTTCAAGCCTGAGGTTAGAGTTTGATGCCATGACCTAATTTCTTCGCAGACAAAAAATAAAATAAAATAAAAGAATCCTTTGCTCTGAGTGCCACAGGAAGCAGAAAGCTAAAAGCTGTCTTTCTGTCCCACCTCAGCAGATGGAGCACTACCTGAGCACTTCATCTTCAATGAGCTGTGCGCCCTTAAGGACGAACCAGGGCCTTGCAAGGCCATTAAGGACAGATTCTTCTTCAATGTCGACACGGGACGCTGTGAGCTGTTTGAATACGGGGGCTGCGGGGGAAACGCCAACAATTTCGAGACCTTGGAAGCATGTGAGGAGATGTGTGTTGTCTCAGGTGAGTCTGACACTCACAGATACATTAAAAAAAGAAGTAAAACAGAAAGTAACAGTGAACACAGACGCCAACGTCAGCTGATACAAAAGAGTTATTCTTTACAATCACAGCACACAGAAGAAGGATGCATTATAGCTTTGCATTGTTATGTTGTTGTTTGCAGGATCAGTTTTATTTTCAAGGACTGTTGTTCCTCATTAGACTTTATTGCCACCTTGGGCATAAAATCCTATTACAAAGTCATTTTGTTGGTATGCGGCTAAAATGGAACATTGCCAGCACATTAATTCTGAGCAGTTTTCCTGAAGGCGTCTGGTTAGTGAAAAAAATGGGCACTTTAAAGAGAGGCAGTCAATATTGTATTATTTATGGGTTGCACATACTAAATTGATGATAAATTGAAGTTGAATTAATTGATCATAACTAATAACAGAGTGTTCAGACTCTGAACAATTGGATTTCTCAATTGTCATGTCGGGGGGTGAGTCCTCAGACTGAAAATGGATTTTAAATATTCTTAAACAGACCATGATAAGGTATAATCCATCATTTTAAATGAAAAACTGAAAAACAAAACAGTGCACCGCAAGGAGACGCTGGATGAGTGCCGCCTTGAGAAAACTGTTATTTAGCCATAGGTCAGTCTGAGAAAAAGTGACGCTGTGGTTAAAGATAGAAAAGTTCCCATACAGAAGCTAACACTACCTCTGTGTGTCCATCTACAGCCTCTGTCTGTTGACATGTCACAACAGGCCTAAAATAATCAATCACTGTAAACTGAACTTACTTAACCTCTGTTGATATGAGAGTGGAATTCTAGTGTTGCAAATATTCAGCAGTTCAATTCAAATTTTATTTGTATGGCACCACCTTATTCAAAAGCAGCTTAGTGCTCTGAATGATAACGAAAGAATAAAACAAAGGTGCACATATATATACATAAACCAACAGACAGTCTCTTTGTAAGGTGTTGGGCCACCATGCACGGCCTGAACATATAGGTCCTCAACTGACGTGAGATCTGGTGACTGTAAAGGCAAACCATTCAACGACCCCTTGTGCCCTATGGTTAGAATTTTTTAAAGGTTTTTCCTTAAATTTGTCACTAGTCTGTACATTAATGCATATACACATATACATACACACAGTAAATATATATACATGTATGTATGGATAGCCAAAGTTCAGGGAGTTTATGGGATGCAGGTCATCATCAGATACTGAGATAAAAAGCAGTGTGTCATCTGCGTAACAGTGGTAACTAATGCTGTTTGCTGATTATGTTTTCTAAGGGGAAACATATAAAGGATGGACCCACTCAAACTTTTGTACATGCAATTTAGTGTTTTAGTGGTTTATAAAGTTTTATAAAAAACTTAAGTACCAAAAACTGTACTTGAGTCCTCAAGCTACTACTAAATTATGCTATGGTAAGAAGCCAGGACTAGGTTTTAAGCAGTGAGTGTTTTAGTGTGTAACCCTAGAAGCCAAGGAATTATCAACATTAGCAGCATGCTTTACAACCAACACACACCACACACATTTTTTTTTATACCAAATATGACTCTACAACCACACCGCTCCAGCGTGTTGAGAACACTCCAAAACTTGGCAGGCCCAGTGTACAAAGCTGCTAAGCTGTGATGGGACAGTCACTTTTCTAGGAAGGGGTTTAGTAAAGGCTGAGTTGCTTCCAATAAAAAATGCAAAAGCACAGTAAAAAGCAGTGCTCTGAAGTTTTAAAGAGGAATCTCTCCACGTCAACATGTGGTCACCCTCAATAAACAGGTGATAGTCTCTTCATTATGGGCAATAAAATGTTTTATAATGCAGTCAGATTAGATAAAAGTCATCATTGGAAAATGATTCATCAACCATACACACAGCAATAAGGAGGGAGGAGGGCATATCAAAAAATAATTAACATAATACATGGACTGCTGCCTGTGGGGAGTGCATACTGTTTGTACTGTGTAGTATCTGTGTCTATCTGTTTGTACTGCCTGAATAATGTAGGAATGCGTGACCACTCAACTAAGCCGAAGACCCTCACTGTTTATTTTGTTCAATCAGAAATGAAAAATGTTAACTTTTTTCCTCCACGTCCACAAGCTACTGTACAGCAGTGTTCAGTTTGTTTCCCCTCACACCACCCTAAAGCACTGTGGGTAATATCCCCTGTCTCACATAGACTGGACTGTTTCTATTTGTTACATTACCCCTATCAAAAAGTGAAGTGGTTAACTCTGAATTTTACAGCTATTTTAAACCACCAGTCAGAGATCTGTAAATTATACAAGAGGCAGAGATATGAGCACACAGACATGTTCCTTTCATAAAGAGGTTTTTTTTTCTATTTAAATGGAAAAATGTACTCAACAATCACCCTCACCATCTCTTCTCCTTCGTGCAGAACACAGCTTAATGCCACAAGTTCAAGCATGTTACGTGGCAGCTGGTGAGGAGATTATTTTTTTGTGTGTGTGTGTGTGTGGCGTGACTGGGTTAAATGCATTCACACACACACACACAGCTAAATTACATCAGCCACACTGACACACAACATCAAACATTAAAGAAGAGGGTTAAGGTTCACTGTGAATGTGTGTTTGAAAATGACTAAAAGATGGAAAAACAAACTGCATCCACTGATCTCTGCTTGCTGCTACAGGTAAGTGCAGTCTTGACTGTGCAGGACTACACTGTGTCATCATGTTAAGTGGGATGTATCATAAATCTGCTGCTGTTGAAAAGCAATCAAAGTTGCGACAATCAGACCTTTCACACCGGGGACTTCAGTTGATCCACAGAAAGACAGGTTGTTGGTGAGTGGGGTGGTGCGGAGATACGTGTGTGAGAAACACTGGACGTTAACAAAAGGAAACCTGAGAGTGGCAGAGGAACGCCTTCTTCTGTGGTGCACCAGCTGTGTACAGTATGTAATGCTGTCTGTCATCCACAGCAGGCAAACAGTACAACTTTAATAACTCGAGCCTGTCTGCTCAACATGAAATATGGCCTCGCACACATGGCAATAACACATCTATCAAAGTGCATTCACCCACTGGCAACAGCAACCTTCACCTTCTTATTACATGTCATGGGATGCATTAAACAGTCAGACAAGAGGTTCATGATTGAATCTGCATCCTGCAGGCTCTGCTGTGTGGACAGTAGATGTCTTAACTGTACGTATGTCCCTCCACAAGTGTCCACACAAACAAACCTGGACGTGTGACATTTGCAGCTCCAGCTCATCCAGAGTTGACGTTAAATAAAACTGCCTGGGGCAGAAATGTGCAGGTGGCAGGTCGGCACAGTGTCAGATGTTAAAACTGCTCTCACTCATGCTACTTTTTTTGATGATGAAGAAAATGACAGCGCATTAAGCAGAGCTGTAAAACGAACACGTGCCATGGCATTTAAAGGCCACTTTCACAGCTGTTTCTTATTGGTTCTTGGTTGAATAAAAACCAAACTGGATGTTACAGCACAGCGCAACACCTTGTGGTCGTTGCTTTTATCTAAATTGAATCACACTTCCATGAGTGGATCCATTTTTGCTGTGCTGTGTGGCGACTTTGGTTTAATAACCAAAGTCAAAACTACAATGGAGTGAACGGTCTTCCCAATATTTCAGACTACATACTAATTTAGAGCAGATTTTACTGTGTAATATGTTCACACTGGAAAAATTAAAGAGGAGCTCTGTATTAGCAGAAACCAAGAATAAAAAGCAGAACAGCAGACCAGCTCTTTTCTCAAAATATAAAGACAGTGGTCGGGTAGTTAATACATAAATATATCTGGAAGTGTGCTGAATTTAGAACGGCCACACGTGACTGCCCACAGGGAAACATAGCTGCCTTTACCGTCACCTGCAGAGAGACAATTTCAAGCATGAACAAAATATTTACTATATTTCTCTTCCGTGGCAGTAAACACAGCACATGGGGCTGTAGATAACTGTGCTATATTCAGACCAAGAACAGGATGCTAATTTAACCACGGTAAACTGGCACAGACTCACACACACTGGGAGAGTGTCTCAGGAGAAGTGCTAGCCCCAGCCATAACACAGACACCCACACTGAAACTCTCCCAAAACAAAGAGGCAGAAAGGTGCTACTAGTGACTGTCAAAGCTCCACCATCTTCTCCAACAGAGACACACAGCCCAGCAGTAGCTGCTAGTGGCTGGTTATCTGTGTTAACAAGTACTGGCAGGCATGCAGTGTCCCCACACTCCCAGATACTGTGTCTACCTTCGTTGCATTTTTTAAATACTCTGGGAGGGACAGTCCTGGCTGGAAACAGTCTGTATGCATACATGCACTGGACACTGTATTTTTTGATGTGTGGTGTTGTTGCACAAAGGAACTGGAGAAGCTGCAAAGAAATAAAATGAACTGCAGATGGTGAGGAGACTATAAGGTATTAAATCTGTTGTTTTCTATTTATAAAGTTTGATTGACAGTGTCTTCGTCAAGCCGCATACGTAAAGTATAAAGTATGTCAGACTTCTTAAACCTCACTCATATTGATATTGTCTGGCTTATTAAGTCCAATGCATTTGTAAATTAATTTAAAATCAAGTTGCATTAAAACCAGTCTAATTTTCACTGATCAACTCTCTCGCTCTTTAACTACAGCATGCTCCTGTGTGATAGCGTCTGACCTGGCCTTTACAACATAAAGTTTCTTTGTATGAAGACATACATTGTCTTCACATACACTGTCTCAGTGTAGTGATGCCAGCAGGTGGCTGAGATCTGACTTTTCCAAGAAAAGGTTCTATTTAACAGCTGTAGACATTTGAAAATGTCGCGTCACTTCTAACGTACAGAAGGCAGCTCTCGAGGGTTAATGTGTTTATGTGCGTTGCATGTAATGTTTCACAAACAGTGTATAAACAGTGTACACACTGTATTTTCTCATGTTTCTTAAAAGTGACCACACAGCCACGGACAGCTTAACAAGACTGTTGCTGTAAAGGTCACAAACCAGCACATGGAACATTCTGGCTTTCTGTCTTTGTGTTGTCTCTGCAGCCTAGCAAAGGCTTTCACTTTCTAGCCCCGTTGTTTTACTGAGTCATAGCCGTTGTGTCCCAAACTCTTCCTCTGGTCTGGTTTCCCTTTTACAGCTCTGCTTTAAGAGGTCAGAGACACAAACACAGTGTTTCACTGTGACAGGTGAACTTTCTTGGCTCAGGGCTCTGCAGAGACATTGTTAAAAAACAGTAAGCAAAGAAAAGTGGGAGAAAGCACAAACAGGAAATGTGGAACGTAAAAATGTGAGCCTGTGCTGTAGAGCTGAAAAGTAGCAGATTAATCGCTTACACAATCGACAGAAAAGTCATTTTCCAAGCAGCTCTGTTCCAGCCTCACTGCTGTGAACATTAATGTGAGAGTAAATTGATAACTTGGGGGCTTTAATTGGACAAAACAAGTTTTAAAGACATCTACTGAGCCTGTAGGGAACTGTCACCGTCATTTCTTGACTTATTATAGACCATATCATTAACTGGAGATTTCTGACATCTCATTTCTCTGCTGAGCCAACACACACACTTCCCTCCTCAGAGCTAAGCCTTCAAACACAGACTTATAACCTCCTGGTGCTTCAGTCCCACAAACTGGATTTATGCAGCACTCGACAACACTGTAATAATCTAATCAGAAATATGACAGTTTTGTTTTGGAGCATGGATAAACACAGCTGCTGAGGTCAGTGTCTGTTTGCTGGATTGGATTATGTCTGTCTCCATCCAGTGGCCACTGTTGTTTTTACGCCTGAGTCTCTTTATTTTGCTTAAATTTCTACTCCATTAGAGTTCAGTTGTCTCTTTTTTCCACAGACGGCCTTGCCAAGACTCTGTCAGCACATTTAGAGGCAGAACAACAAAACCTTTCAAAATATGTTGAAATATATTCAGGGAAACTGAAAAGCTCCTGAGCAGAGATAAAGGAGGGGTGGGGTGATACAGGGTGTAGTCTAAACATTGTTTGTTTTCAATAGGTTCATTGTACATCGTCCTAAAATCTCATCGCTCTCATCTTTCTGAGCAAACATGTTTTTTTCCATCCACAAAGCAGACTGCCTCCTAAAGTCCTCCCCACCCATCTTAAATGTTGAAATCTGTTTGCTGAAATATTGAGGTTCTCTTTGGAGAGCAGCCAAAAACCCTCTGGAACGCTGGACCATATGATTCACACCAAGCACTAGAAAAAAGAGCTGACCGGTAATTCTCCCCAAAACACAGATCACCTCTTCCACCTTCACAGTTTTAATAGAGAATTGTGTTTCTGAATTATTCATCAGTGCGTTGCTCCAGAGAGAGTGCTACACTAGCCTTTGACACAGCTCCCTCCCCACGCTTTTAAGTCAAAGTCACCTCATAAAATGTATTTAGGTGTTACAATGGTAGCATCTTAATCATGGCCTCTCTTCAGTCGAGTGTGCTTATACAAAGACGTAAGAGATAAACAAAACAGAGAGCCGGTGTAAAACCTCCTCTGACTTTAGACGTCTCTGTTGCTGGGACACACTGAGTGCAGTTACAGCGCCTTGTAGTTAACCTACAATGGCTGCATGTCACATAGAAGCTAGTGTATGAGAATTACAGCTTAAAGCAGTAGTAACAATAGAACAGAATAGAAGAACTCTCATACCAGTCTGTTAAATCTAAGTGTACAGCTAGCAGTCTGTTAGCTCGTCTTAGCACAAGCATTAGAAAACAGGAGACATCCAGCCTGGCTCTGTCCAGAGATAACAAAATCCTCCTACCAGCACCTCTGGAGTTCACTAATTAGCATATTTGTTTCCTCATAAAAATGACAATTTGTGGTTTTACAGTTGGCTCAGCTGGCTGCTGGCTCGAGCATCACTTTGAACAGACGTGAGAGCAGTGACCGTGCATCGACTTTCTGCAACAAAGAAGATATATGCTGAAATATTCCCTCAACATTAAAACGTTTGCTTTGTTAAATCAGCCAAGTGAGCTTAGTTAACAAAGCAAAAAAATCAGCTGCTCTGAAGTCTGCTTTACTGAAATATTGAGGTTCTCTTTGGTGAGCAGCCAAAACCCTCTGGAACTGTTTCAGGAGGAACTGTTCATTCAGGTTCACTGAGCGGATATGTACAACTTTGGGCCAGTAATGTAAGACATTTATCTTCCTGATGCAGTGTGTTAACAAATCAACATTTAGAATTAACTTCTATGTGAAAAATCGTTTCTCCCCATTAGATGATGAAGTTAGCTGTTGTTAGATGCAGCTAAAAATCAGCAATATACACACTGAAGTTGTATCATATGTTATGTCTTTGTTTTTTACTGGAACAGTTGTGTCCTGTTCTGTGCTGGAATATCAGAGCATCAGGCCTTTATTAATCCATATTAATGAACATGCTGGTTAGCATTGCATTAGATGGCTATATTTTAGATTATCTTTCCTGAATGTCATCTGTGAACTTGCGCTTTAACACTCAGGTTATGTGTTGTGTAAAACGAGAGCAGAATGTGAGCAGTCTGTCGTCCTCAGTCCTCTCCAACTGTTATGTTTACAGATCACTGACCACTGCAGGTTTAAGGTTGTTCAAATCATATTAGTACATCTGACAATATCATTCCTGTGTCATTCTGCTTCAGCTCTTTATTCCTTCCACTGTTGTTTACACAGTGGAAACCGTCTCTAACCTCAGACTCTACGGACTCTATCAGTCCAGTTCCTTTTTCACTCATTTTAGACACATCACCCTGAAACACAGTCTTGCATACTTTTTGGAAACTTTGGATCTCCACTAGAATTTAAGATAAAGTTCTGTGCGTTTGATCAAAGTTCGGGATCACAGCATGGGTCTGTGCTGACTAATCCACTGGTGGCTCAGCGAGGTTCTATTTCACTGCCTCAATCCATCTCTGGATGACACATTCAGTCATTGTTATTTTGAATGTGAAATATGAAATCATGAAAAGAACCTGTTAGTATTTGGAGTGGATCCTGTGTGGTGGACCATTCCACCCAGTACACATGCCATGGCTGGACACACTCTCTCTGCTCTACTGAGAAATGTTGATATGCTAGTCACAGCTTGTCAGGTTGCACCTGTGTTGGTTGACAATGCCAATGAAAGTCTGTTTGAAACCGAGCCAGCCCACTGGAAGTGATGCATTTCACACCGCGGTTGTGACAGAATCAAATCAAGCATGAATCTGTCGCCAGCTTGTAAATTTTTTAGGTTTCGTGACGGCTTATTCAAATAAACAGCAGGTTTCCACAAAAACCCTCCACAACAACTCAGCTACCTTTACTGTGGAGGGCTCCACACTGCACAGGGAGGTAACATAGAGAGTAAGAGTAACAAATCTCAAATGTCTGATTAAAGAGCATGCAATATCCTCAGAACAAATCATCTCTAAATACTTTCAAAAGCACAAAGGTTGAACTGACAAATAACAATAACTGTTTCTAAGGAAAATATTGAGAGGACACAGGAAACAAAACTGTCTTGCTTCCAGTGAAAGAAGCAGAATTTAGATAAGCATGAAACTGTAGAACAGTAAAGCCCTGATCCCAATACTCCAAGATAATATATGCACTAGCTGCAAAGAAGCTGAAAGAGAGGGGGTGGGAGCTGAGGTAAGAGGTAGAAAAGATATGACAGAAAAGAAAGCACAGACAGGGCAGAGGAGGAGATGTGGTTCACTGGGGACGAAGCAACATAAGCAAGTTCTTGCTGAAAGTGATGACTTTTTAGCTTGCAGAGGAAGATTGGGAGTGGATCTGAATCTGAGAACCTGACTGGAGTGGAAACCACAGTAACCTCTGGGGAGACAGGAAGTGGGGCTGGCTGTGACTGAATGTCCAGTGAGTGCAAAGTGGGTGATGGTCTGCAGTTCATGTACTCCACAGGCTTCAAGTGCACCCTACGACTTTATTACAGCGTGCATACATCAGTGCTTTATTGCTTGAGGACATTGGACTGTATCGTACTCAGTGTTCTCTTTCAAACGTGTCATTCATGGCTCAAGGCCTTGCATTATATATATATATATATATATTCACAGCAAAACTGAAAATTCAGTTGAGGCAGTGAAGTACATCATGTTTTTTTGTGTATTTTATTTTCATTTTACATTTTGAAAGGAAGTCGATTTCACAGGAGCTCAGTGAAAGAAAGAAGAGGAACGAGAGGACAGAAACTGAAAAGTAATACCGATCAATGCAAACAAAGCGAAGATGATACTATATAATGTGAAATGTAGAAGCCAGTTTGATTCTTCTGTCTGACCGTCTTTCTCTCTTGGTCAGACAAATCCACCCTGAAAGAAAGCTGAATTTCTATGTTCAATAGCTGAGAGGTAAAAGTCATAAATTTTGTATTTCAGACTAAAGTTGAGCAGCAAGGAAGAACTATAAAGAAACGCACATTTATTATGTATTTACTTAGCAACAGACTCCATAATTAAGAGTTATAATGGAGTCTTGTCTAGGTTTCTTACATTTGTTCTCCCTCTTTTCCTTCCTAGATGACAAGAACCCGTGTCATTTAGCCGAGGCTCCAGGTCCTTGTCGAGGGCTGGTGACGCGCTACTTCTTTGACACCAAGAGTCAGCGGTGCAAGCATTTCTTTTACTGGTGGCTGTTTTGGCAATGCCAACAATTTCAGGAGCATGGCGGAGTGCCAGACCAAATGTCAGAACCCAGGTAGGCCCAGTTGAACTACTGTCCTTTTACTGTAAAGACTGGCAAACGCCCAAGCTGTCAAGGCTGCAGCACTGTTAGGTTCTATTCAAAACCACAGAGAATGTCTAGAGGTTTTTTTGCATTCAACCACTGTGAATGCTCCAAAGATGTTGTCATTTGGTGGAAATGGACTGATTAAACTAAAACATAATTATAGTCATTGTAGTGGCAATTTCAGTCAATCCCAGTTTTCTTTAATTTGACCAAACAGAAATGATTACCTTCCTGTCTTTGCCTCAGAGCAGCATGCAGCACAAGGTCTCATTTCTATACTTCTGGGTTGGAAGGCAGCCGAGTCGCAGCTGGATCACAGTTCCTGCACAACAAATGAAAACTCATTTCAGAGTGGTGACATAGTCAAAATAGTTCTACCTCAGAAAATTAACTTTCTGATGAATTTTAGCTGACCATGAAATCACATTCCACCTTGATGTAGCATTTAAATCGTTTTAAAGCGACCAAAGCACACTCAATTATGCTAGACTTAGGCACGACTTAGAAGTCATTTAGATATTGAAATTGTCAAGGAAAATAACGAGCAAGTCGCTCGACTGTGACCAATTCTGCCGACAGCCAGCGTTGTGGAAATCACTTGGAAAAGCTTGTGTGATTTTTTATTTTGTTCCTGGATAACAATTTCAGATACTTGCCTCTGTCTGGATTCATTAGTAGATGATATGTGTGCGCAGACCAACACCATTTCTAGTCTGTTACTAATGGAATTAAACTACATTAATTATGATTGATCACTGGGGTTTAATGAGATTTGTTCTAAATATAGGCTATGTAAAAACCCTGCTGAGTGCTGTGTGGAGACACACCCTCTAAAATGTTAATTGCTCTTTTTTCATCCATATAGTAAAATCCACCAGTGGTCCAGAGGTCCACACACAGTCAGCGAGAAAATCTGTTGTTGTGCAGCCAACCATAGTAACTGGTAAGACTGAATGAACACTTCATGTATAATATGTTGATGTTATGTCAGAAAAATAGAAACTGCTAACACATCATCTAAAAACTGCTTGTTAGGTCTTCATCAATCACTCGCAAAAAAAAAGAAAAGTGCAAATATTCAGCTTTTTTGTAAATATACTCAATGTCTTTCCTCTCGACAGTGAAACAAGCAGTTGACACCACTCCACATTTCCATGTACAGAACCTGAGCTGGAGGTGATTAGCCTAGCTTAGCATGGAAACAGCTAGCTTAGCGCTGTTTAAAGTTAAAATAGAGACGATATATACCAGTCCTAAACTAAGCTAAACACCTCCTGGCTTCAACTCTGTGCTCTGGGAGGGAAAGTAAACAAGCTTGTTTCCCAAAATGTTGAACTTTTCCTTTACGTTACTGATCTCTTGGTATGTGTGTGTTAACGCCTCTCAGGGGAACTGACTGTAAGCGAACCTCAGGTGCAGCTGAACGACACTAATCAAGACGCAAGAGGTGAGACATTTTGAAATTATGACTGTAAAGGTTTGTTCAAACAGAAAACCTCGGTTGGTTACACAAGACAAATGTTTCAGCTGAAGGAAAACTAAAGTTCTTGGTCTGTTCTCAGATCAAACACACACAGATACTGAGCAAACAGAGAAATACTCACAGTTTGACCCAACAGACACAGAAACACGCTCCGAGTCCAGACGACAACAAACGTGTTTCCGGCGGACACAAATTAGTGACGAACCTAACGAGTTGTACGTTCGAAAAAATAACTTTTTAACTAAATTTCCAACGCTGCTGACGAGCAGGAAACTTCAGTAGCTTCATTACTCACACCGCATTGAACAACGCGCGCGGTCCTGCTGGGTTCATCACGTTTTTGTGTCCCCTGGAAACACCTGTTGTCACCTGTGCAGCAGCAGCAGCGAGTCCTCCACCTTGTGTTGTATATTTTAGCGCGTGTCTGTTTGGTTGTGTTTGTAGCACACGTTCCTTTTTTGCTCTTTTTAAAAAAAAATATATTCTAAAATATTTTTTATTTTTTGTCTATTTGCGTGAGTTTTCTTAGTGCGTTGTGCTCTCCCGGCTGCCGTAGTTTAGGGCCAGTCAAATTAAGATGAATAACATCAGGTGAAATTTTGCTTCACTCCATAAGGAGGCTATTTTTCAGTCTTAAAAACATCAGATTAGTCAGTGGCACGGCACAGCAGCAGTACAGGCAGTGTATTACAGTTCTATTAATCACAGAGCACCAGAAGTTTGGGACAGATTAACTGATGTGAAGCATAATTACAGTCATCTTGTCCTCAGAGTAGCACCCAGTCCATGCTGAAATACATCCACATCCTGCAGTATGCTTAAACCTCAACGTAAGCAAATCCAGTTCATTCATTAAACCAGAGTGTGCTGCCAATAACTTTTTTGTTAAAACAACAACAAAAAAAGTCGAGGTGCAGTGATGTATGACAGACAGCTTGCAAAATTGCTTCTGTTGTGAAAGGCAACGGGCAGAAACAAAGTGCATCAGTGTCTCCTTTCCACAGCCCATTTGTCACATTTTCCCACTTACTAATTTTTTGTGTATTAGCGGTGAGGGAGCATATATCACGGGTTGTCGTCTTCCAAGGCTCTTTGGTGCTGCAGCAGGCCTGCCTCTCTGGACTCTGTCAAAGAGTTATAATTTTAAAAATTCAATTTCTCTCTTGTCAAAAAGTATCAAGAGGGAAAGAGTCAGGATGAGTTGGCCTCAACAGTTCTGCCTCCTTATCTATTTCCAATCCATGTTTTCAGTGTATTTCTCCTCTGAGATCTGCAGCATGTGTCTCTCAGAAACAAGTAAACTACTCAACGATGAATTATTCAGATTAAATTAAATTAGACAGATTTACAGAAAAACATTTGGTGATGATTCGTGTCCACAGTAAATAACAAGTGTCATTTGTTTTTCACCACTGAGCTGAAAAATGCAAAAGCAGAAAAATGAGCTTTATAGAGCTGGTGTAAATCTTGATGTCAAAACAGATGTTGCCACAGTGAAGCCAAAGACTGACATCTTGTGGTTACATGATGATGTACACTTTTAATGATGTTGGGAGAAGCTGAGTCTAAATGAAGGACTGGAAATGAGTCTTTAAGTAAAGCAGCTCTGGGTCCAAAATCCTGTTTGTAAACTGGCTTTGCACAATTTTCCACAAATTCTACTCTGATACCACCACTGCTACTGTGACAACTAATAATCTACATCCACATTCATACAGAATCTTTTTGCTTTCGAGGGTTTTTAAGGCAGGTTTATACTTGCTGAGGCAAAATATCTCAGCAGAAGCTCTCCTTCAGTTGGAATATGGCTGTCTCCCTCCACCCAGAAAGCTCCAGAATAAATCAAAGAGGATAGCTTACACAGGCCTGTGGGGAGCCATGATAACAACACTCACTTTTCAAATCTGTCAATTTAAGTCTGAGAGCCTGCAGACACTGGACGCAGTCTGTTCCAGACAGACTGAAGCTTAATTTGTGAGTGTGTGGAGGTTTAAGCTCAGAGGATGCTTTGAGGTTTGTTTTGAGTCATTATCCTGCTGCAGTGTGAATCCTGCACACCAGAGGCTACGGCATGCCTCTGAAGAATGGAGTGGTACGTCTCCTTGGTCAGGGCGTAGTCAAATCGGTGCAGGTGTCCAACACCGCCATAAATCTTGGATTCATTAATGTGAAACGCTGGTATTTATTTGCCCACCCTGAGCTATGGGTCTCGTTTCCCCTCCTCAGAAGAGCTTTAGAAACTCTCGTCCTCTGAGACCAAAGACTTTTGTTCTTTATTTAGCTAATTCTGCCTGTGTGTGAAGTTGCTCTTCCACCTCTCAGGAAACTGAGCTCGATCTTCTGAGGGTCACTTTTGGTCTGCCTGACTCTGAAAGTGTTGTAGACTTCCGTGCACTGCCCCTTTAGAAACCTTCAGTCTCGCCTTCCTTTGACACTGAGGAAGCTCTCTTTGCTTAGAAAAACTATTTGACTTCTGACACTTTCACTTAGTTCTGATGCCATTTTTCCCTCAATCACAATGAAATTTAATAAGCAATGCTGTGTAGGAAACACGAGGAACAGCCTTCTCTATCACAGGTGGATCACCTCCCACTTTAACGATGACTGACAATGAAAACAGTTATTAGTAGCAATGTAAAACCTCAATATGTTCTGGATCTCACTGTGATTTGCAGAGCTGAAGCCTAAAGAGGTGTGCTTCAGTCCTATCGACAGAGGGACGTGTCACGGTGTAGAGAAGAGGTTTGCGTACAACCCTGAGACCAGGAGGTGCCAGATGTTTCACTACAGTGGATGTGGGGGCAACAGGAATAACTTCCCAGACCGGAAAAAGTGTTTTAAAAAGTGCATTGGAAGAAAGGGTACGATTATTAACGACATCACTTTCATTTTGTTCCAAAAATGTAGTGAGTGATTTCTCCTTATGAGATTTAACTTGTAATTTGTGATCTTTAAGAGAACAGAAACTAAATGATATGTCATCGCTCTGCTCTGTTGCAGCTCATGGGATTAAGGTGATCCGGATAAGGAGGAAAAACTTAGGCAGCATTGTTCATCGCTCAGTCTGAACACTTGGCTCTGCATTAGGTTCTGCACTGCTGTGGATTCACCTGTATTTATGTTCTATATTTTATTTGTAGCTTTACTCATACTGGTGTTTTGTAGTGCAACGTTACCTGTGTAAAAATAACCTGTAGTGACTGAATCATGATCCTCATTGTTTCAATGTCTCACTGACAAAAAACAGATTTGTTTTTCTGTTGTTTCGCAGCTTTCTGCACTGATGTAATATCAGTTATTCTTTATACAGTGCTGTGTTATGATCATACTGATATAAATATTTTACTGTAACCTTTAAGAAAAACACCAAAGTTATGATCTGTTTTTATCTTCAGCAGCTAAATGTTTGTGTGCACTGTGTATTTACAGGAACTGATGCTTTTCTACACTGGTTCTGGTGAAGCTTCACTATTGTTTATCAATGTGAATAACAGCATTAGCAGATTGAAGTGAACGATCCTTGTTCCAGGATCAGTGACAACAATATACAGAATGTTCTCAAACATTAATCCAGAGGCCGTGTCCTCGCTGCATAAATCAACCAAGAAGTAATGAATGTTTTATTTTTGTCAGATTAAGCATGAACATTTTTTCTTTTCATTTTAATCAATATTATGCAGCTCAATAAATCACTCTCATGGTATTGTTGGTGTTGTTGGAGGGGGGGAACAGAAGGGGGCAGTGTTGTGTAAGGTAAGTTTTCAGTCGCTCTGCACTGTGTTTGCTTCACTGTGTTATGCTGTAAAGATGTTCTAGAATAAATCCTCAGGATCTCCTGCCCTCAGGTTTCACCTGTGTTAGAGTTTCCTCTCAGCGTTTGTTATAATAAATACAAACAACAACAACACCAGAGTTTCTATGGGTCTTAGAAGTGAGACGTGAAGAGCAGTGTGTAGAAATGACTGTATGGTCCTGAGGACACGCACGTCAAAGCACAAGGAAGACGATGGGACTGGTTTGTGTCACTGCAGTTTTGACCAGTGAATGAAGAAAAAGATCTGTATTTCCTCACCAGAGTTTAATCAGAGAAAGCTGTGCATGTTGGGAAATAAAATCTGAAACCACAGTTAGAACCGTTAACCTCCAGCCGTGCTGATCCCATCCAAATCCAAAGATGTCACTCATGGTGACAGAGAGTTTCTGCCGGACTCTGCTGTCTCTCAGCTCATTGTGGTGAACATGACGGATCTTTCCCTCAGGAGCTGGTGGAGACCAGAGCAGAGCTAAAAGGAGAGTGGATACTGAGGAGCAAGATCTGATCTGGTCTGTGCTGTGAGACCATGTCCATTACTGGACCAGTTCTCTGACCCAGAGGCTCAGCTGCACGGGTTACAAGCTCAAATCAGTTTCCCTCCTCAAGTGCCCATGAGCAAGACACAGCATCTTCATCAGTGAGGAGCAGAGCTGAGTCTGCCGCTGAGAAGCACACGGATCAGCAGCTCTGAATCAGAGTGTGGGAGTTGAGCGGCAGACCATCCTGCGCTGTGTGGAGCTGGCCTCAGCTCCCAGATCCTCAGCTGTAGGCTACAGTGTGATGTAACAGGAAGTAGTGGGTTGCCTTTCCAGCGTCAACCTGACAGCCGCCTCAGCTGCGCTCAGTGAGCGCCGGAGATCTGCGGTGATCGCTTCTCTCTGCCGGAGCCGAGGAGGAGGAGCAGAGGACGCTTTGGGGGACCGCCTGGAGAGTTTACTCCGGTTCAGATCAGACCTCCTGCGCCGCGGTTGGATTTTTCTCTCTGGTAGGACGCGCTGAAGCGGGAGTGTGAATTGTGTGCGATGCTGCTGTGTTAGTCCAGTGCTTCGGGGGCTCTGAGCTGCAGTGTTGTCGAGTAGAATGAGTCCAGAGTTGACAGCGCGTTCTGTCCACGGTCTGTGTGTATCTGCCCGGATTACAGAGCCGAGGAGCGCGCCTTCATACGGTCTGCTCATGCCTCAACACTAATGTGAGCATCCGTAAGAGGGTCCAGTCTGCACGGTCCCTGCATGTGGTAAATATGGATGGCAGAGGACCGGACTGAGTCTGTGGGTCATACAGCGGATCATACGCGTTTATCCAGGTCTCCCTCTCCGCTTCACGGAGCCTTTACTCACGATGCGTTAGACTGAGCGGGTGATGGCTGAGGGTTTCTCACTCTGCAGTAAGATGGAAGTGCGTAAAAGCCTTTTAGCGGAGGTAAACCTGCGCACGCACAGATTATCTGAACAACTTAATGATCGATTCTAACATCAGCGCGCACGCATGGCTGACCCGGCCAGGCTTAACGGTACACGCACGGATCGCTCAGTGTAGCAGCCCTGACATCAGTTCTATCATGAAATAATCAGTGAGAGAGTGTGTGTGAGGGGCTGAGATGCTCGGAGTGACTGCTCTGAGATCAGCGGTGATTCAGCTCCATTCACAGCTCAGGCTTTGATGTAAGCGCATGGTTACATAAGCAGCAGCGGATTTGGACATGCTGGAAGTTTGTGGGCTGGACAGTAAAAACGAAAGGGGATGATGGTGATGGTGATGGTGGTGATGGTGGTGATGGTGATGGTGAGGAGGAGGAGGAGAGCCGCTGGCTCTGTACAGTCGTTATGAAGGGACAGAGCAGAGGTGAGTCCCAGGCCACAGAGCAGATTGAGAGCAGGAGTGAAGTCTTCCTGCAGGCACACAGCTGTTCAGATGCATTAACTACAGTGTCATGTAATGGAAATAACAAAGTGGCTGACACGTCTTTAAACTTTGTTCTAAATTGTTTTAATTGTTTAAAACCATCCATCAGTCTGTGTGGTTAAAACAGAACTACAGCAACATGGAACTAAACCAACTGTCAGGACTGTGGAGAGGGTGTGATCAGGTTTGATTGAATAACACTCATCACATTTTACTCCAAACGTTGCTAAATACTGTCTGATGCACAGACGAACATGACGTCACCTCACACTTAAAAACCAATGGGAAGAAAACAACAGATGCACAGACACAGAGATCTCTTGTGAAATAACCAAGACCTGTTTAAACCCCCTCTCCTCTCCTCTTTGTAGGAGACTGATTGAGAAAATGTGTTTTTAGGGCCTTTCAAGTGAATCAGTTGCAACATCGCTCACGTGTTGTGGCCTGAAGAAAAGAAACTGGAGAAATGAACAGAACATGTATTTTCTGCTTCCCTGTCTCTGTGATGTTGTCGTGTTTCCTCAGATTTATCTTTCTCTTCACCCCTGAGTTAGAACCACTGTGCTGCAGCTCTGCTGTTCCCTGTGCCACATGAATGTCGCTCCACTTTCTGCATCAACATGTTGCCAGTGACATAAACGTGAAGTAGATCCTGTTGATCTTGAAGCGCAGGGATACAAATGATTGTAAATACCACACAGAGAGCCTGGTAAAACCTGCGTTCTTACCTCACTGTCCATGCATGTCAGCTCTCGGGACATTTTGGACAGTGAACGCATCAGAGCTGCCAGTTGGCAGCACTGTCAGATGAGCCTGTGAGGCCTCCTCTGCTCTGACATGGTCTGATTTTCCGGGCCCTGCACTGAACGCTGGAGCTGATCGTGCGGTGGGAATGTCGTGCAACCTGTCGCATTCAACCCCCGAACGGTCACACGGAGTGTTTACAGCCCGAGTCCAGAAAGAGGCGATTAAATGTGGGTGAGACAAAGGTCTTGGTGGAATAGCTCCCAGAGCCCCTGCTATCTCCAGGGAATGGTCGCTCTGTTACTAAAGCAGTGGCATTTAAGAGGCTGCACTGGTGGAATCTCATTCACACAGCAGCTCTGTGCCTCACAGGGTCAAACAGCAGGGCTGACTTTCTTTCTTCCCTCCATGTAGGAGCAGCTGTGGTCACATTCTGCCTCCCTACAGACAGTGCAGGTACAGAAACCACCAGATTCACGGCCGCAAGAGTAACGACGATGCTCATGAAACCTGACCCCTCATAAATCAGTGGAGGCTCACGGGGCTTCTGCAGCCTGCATCTGATCGATTGCTGTGGACGCTGGAGGAGCTCTCACGTAACAATTTCATGTTCCTCCAGCATCTTTTCCTGTCCGTCAAACGCATTCAAGTCGAACCTTTATTGTGCTCCAACTCGGATCAGATCAACAGCCCAGGTATACGTCATATGTTTTTTCCTGCCTGCTTCCATCGGGCTGAAGTTATCGTGTTACACAAAAGCACAATGATGTACATATGCACCTGTGCTCCCCTCAGGTTCTGGATTCAGTTTCGGGGATGTGAAACCTTTTGAGGTCATTTTTTCCCCTCATACATTATGGAGGGTCTTTTTCTTTTTTCTTTCCCCTCCAGTTTTTAATTTCAGTGCACACGGTGCCTGACGACACCTTCTCATGGGTTTCTGTCTTCAGAAGCAGCATCTGCCTGCAGAGCTTGGCAGTGTGAGCTGCAGTGCTTTGTGGAGGATGGAGGTCAGTGGGGAAGAGGCTGTTCCATGTCTGTGTGAGCAGTGACACAGGCTTCCTGATTTACTGTGTGGGAGGGGGCTTCTGGCATATGGAATAGAGGAAATGGCTCTGTGTGTCTGTCTGTTTATCTTCCAAAGGTGAACCTTCAGTCCTGTATAATGGGAGTATTGAACCACAGTCATTTTGTAGTCTAAGGTCTCGTAACGCAAAATTACCATATCCTGTTCTTGGGGATTTTACAGTGCATTACTGAATAATTTGTTAGAGAAAGTGCAGAGACTTCAGGTTTTGAAGAGCTCCCATTTTCCAGCCACTACACTCGGCTCTGAACTCCTCTTCCACTCGGCGTTTTCTGCTGCTATGAGCACATGTCTGCAGCAGACATTTCTGCTGGATCTCCAATTAGCTAACTTACTCTACTGTGAAAATGTGACTATTATTATTGTCAAAGCCAGGCTGCCGTAAGCTGTGCCAAAATCCTCTCTGTATTATTGCAGTGAATTGGTTTCCAAGGTTAATAAAAGTCCCAAATTGCTCAGCTCCCCTTTAAAAGATGATAGTATTATTGTCCATATTATGTATAATAATCACAACTCCCAGTGTGACCTGTGTGAATACTCGGTTTCGACTGGCTGATTACTTTACACTCTCCTGTCTCGTTTTTGTTTCATCTGTCTTACATTCAGCCATCGGCTCTGACCGTCAACGTAGAGCTTTAACAGTTAGAAATGAGAAAATGAAACCTAATCCATCTGTAATTTGATCTTTTTTCAAGTGTTCAAGCAAAATTGCGCAAAATTTTCTGGTTCCAGCTGAAATGTGAGAGTTTACTGATTTTCTTTGTCATATATGAAATGAAATTGATCGTTTTTGATCCTGAATCATCATCATAGCCTCTGAAAGACTGAATTTTAACATTTCATTGATAGATAATTAAAATAATAATTAGTTGCTGCCCTGCTGATGGTATTGGTGGTTGTTTTTACAAAACCCCTAACATGTCAGATCATTACATTATTATCACTACTATGAAAAGAGTAATGATCATTATTTTCATAGTAGCTCACACATGTAAGTAGTTAAATGTTTTTGTTACACAAACCCGCAGCATTCAGAGCAACCTGAGCCTGTTAATAATGACCTGAATAGCTCCCTCAGAGGTCAAGTCTAGGGCCCACTGCGAGCACATGGAGGATTTTCCTTGGCTTCCTCAGGGCAGTCTTAAAACAGCTGTGAATTTGACCGAGCTCCAGGGTTATTTTTGTCGTGGCAATACCAGAAGGGAACCACACACACCAGCTCTGGAAGACCCTGCGTTCACTGCTGATGTTGCCTGACTCCATTAAAAGCTAAAGCAGATGTAGAGCTGAGGCCAGTCTGTGAGATAAAGCTTTTTAAAAGGGTTTTCACCTGGATATATCAGGTGTGATGTGGAGCGTCACTGAGGCGGAGATGGATCGAGTGACACTGAGCGCAGGGAGCATTAGTGATTGGTGCTTGACTAGCTTGTAGAGACCCCAGGGGCCATCTCTCCTGGTTTATAATGTTTCCACGCGTAGCCAGAAGTAAAACAGTTGATAATTGAGCTGATGTCATTCAGAGATATGAGCCACCATTTCCCATTTCTAATCACTGCGACAAACTGAACCTGTGAAAGCCACAGCCAGGTCTGACGCAGAAATATCACACAGGAAGGAAATATAGCCTGCTGAGAAAGCTAAAGCTATTGTGCAGAGCTGTCAGCCTGTCTGTGCACTTCAAGCACTTGACAAAGAAAATCTAGTGACCTGTGGATACAAGGCTCCATGTAGTGGAGAGAGCTGGTAGAATTAGCCACTCTCTCCCACCAGCCTGTACTGTACGCCTCAGGTTAAACAGGGAGCACATGCTGCGCAGGTTAGACTATTTTAAACACAACCTGGACGCCCCACAGCTCCATCACAACATTTACATTCACACCAAGGACAATTACTAGCGGCTACGCAGGTGCAATGCATGATGGAGCCTGGTTTATATTTAACTGTGGTATTTGGACTATTTTTTCCTTTGCGTAGACTGGAGGCCTCGAACGGGATCCTCCTCTACATCTGAAGACAGCTGTGCTGTTGGTGATGGTTTATGTCATGTTAAAGTAATGGCGGCGTGGTGTACGTCCATTTCAGCTTCAGAGGGGAAATAGGTTTGTTTTCATCAGCTAACAGCGTGTCCGTTCATCCCTGTTTGTTGTCCTCCTTTAAAGGAAAATTCAGACATTTTGGGAAAGACACATTTTCACTTTTGTGCTGAAAGTTAGATGAAAAATTGATACCACAGCCAGGAGGCACTTAGCTTAGCCAGCACTGAGACTGGAAACAGGGGAAACAGCAAACCTGGCTCTGTCCAAAGGTAAAGTAACATAATCCACCTACCAGAACCTCTAAAGCTCTCCAAGAACATCAAGGTGCAGTTTTTACAGGGAGGTATGTGCCAGGCCAGAGCACAAGGATAAACACCTGAAGATAACATGTTAACAGGTTAGCTTGTTACGTTTGGTCAGAGCCAGGCAGCGGTGGAAGTTTAAAGATTAGAAGCACAAAAGTTCCTTATCTTTTTGCAGAAAATCAGCTCCTGTGTTGGATATATTCAGTTTACATTTTGAACACTGACACATTAACCTGTTAGCAGTGTTTTCTGTGCTGTTTTGTTGGTCCATTAAATAGTTTTTTAATGAAACCAGCTGAGCGGTTTAAAGGGGATCTCTCCTTTTGGTTGACCTGCAGTCAATTAAAAACTGTGAGCCCCAGTAAGACACTGTTCGGGGTCAGGGGCCAGAAAGGTTGTGAGGGTGATATCTCACCGAACTCTTTCCAAGAAAGTGAGAAAACATGTTTCCCAAAATGTCCAAACTGTTCCTTTTGGAGAACGTTTTGAGTGATTTGGTTGAACGCTGAAAGACAACAGAGAAGAACAGATGGAATGAGCCAGAATTTGGCTTTTCAGGAGCCACCGTTCATCAGCGGTCTGACTGAAGGAGTTAACGGAGTTCTGTCTCCAGCTCGGGGGACAGTTTTGTGATGTTATGCAGTTGCCCACTGTTCCTCTTTGACATTGCTGCTGTGTTTGGCAGGTTTTCAGACTCTTCCCTCGGCTACATTCAATAGCTCTGTGTTTTCTGTGACTCATGTGCCTACTGAAGAGTTCAGGCCCTGAATATTTGGCACCATTGGGACTTTGTTAGATGCTTCATGCTGTTTTCACTCACATTAAACTGTCAGACCCTTTTTAAAGCCGACACATACTTGACATTCAGCACAGGATGACTCACCTGTGTTATTCCCTTCTTTTTTTTTTAAACTGGAAGTTTAAAATTGCAGTTTCATGATATTTTCACTCATCTTCTACAAACTATGTGATAATAAGGATGTGAAACCACATCCTGCAGCAAACTTTGTACTCATGTGTCAGCTGTTGGGCTATTTAGGGCACACATTTCATCTGTGATGGGTTTTCAGCAGCACCTTTTCATTCTTATATAATGTTGCTCTAATTGCGACCAAACTTGGCAGAAACTCTCCATGGACGAATCTGCCACTGTAAAAAGTTGCCAAATGATTTTAAACTGTTGATATGAATCAGCAAAATGCAAGAGAATTCCTAACAGTTTGGCAGAAACATATTCCGATCTGTTGAAGATGATGGTAGTTATAAAGCTGAATAATCTATATTTTGTCCCTGATAGTGATGAACCCATGGACAGTGGAGCATTTAGCAACTAAAGAGTTAGTCTGAGACCGAAACAGAATCAAGATGAGAGTGAATTTTGGTCTTAGGTGTGTAAAATAGACAAAACCAAACTTAAAATGAATGCCAGTGATCCTACGTGCCTATGTGAACTTTGTCGCTACCATACGGTGATATTATGTCAGTGGCCACAAAACAAAAGCAAAGCAAACACACTGATCCAAAGGTACAGTATCCATCCTTTTCCCATGTAGAACCTTGATATTGCCTCGCCCACTGCAGTGTCCTGGTTTTCAATCGGCCTCTCTGCTGCTCGCTGACCTCCAGTGGCTCCTCATGGCCGCCTGAATCAAATTCACGTCACAGACGCTGCCTACGGAGAGACTTCTGGGTCTGCTCCCATCTACTTGAACTCAGTGTTCGGAGAGGGAGCGTAAGCCTGTATGACTGTGTTCCTCCGAGGAACGTCGCCCAGTACTGCCATGAACCAAGCTAACAAATCAGACAGGGGCATCCCTCTCGAAGACCGTGCGACAGAATCTTCCAGTATTCCTAATTCCTTGGGATACTCGGCTGCGTCATCCGTCCTTTTGACCGTACGCCCTAAAGGCCTTGAATGACTGTAGTGACTGGCTGTTACAGTAACAATATTTAGCACCAGTATGAGACTCTCTTCTTAATCTCCCCACGAGCTACATCAGTAGTAAAATGCAGTCTGTTCTCCTTCTCAGCTCTGTAGTAGTATTGCATGAAGAGAACCATGTGCTTGCCCTGGGATTGTTGGCATGATGGCCATGATGGCGTGAACACTGCAGTGACATGAATACTCAGGCATCTGGGTTGTTGTATGCTGCAACAGCACTGGAACACAACCTCCCTGTTGCCATGTTAATGCAAAGAACACCGTGTGCATCAGTCGGGGCGGCTGGGTGAGCGCTGAGGAAGTCTTTTCATGCAACTAAGATAACTCCTCCTTCACATCTGTGTAGGATTGTTATTGTTTTCCCCTGACATCTGGTGATGCCCCCGGCAACTCGGAGGCTCGCATGAGGTCCGCTCTCATGTCCTGGGCTTGGTAACATCAGTGACTGAGATGTTCAACTCGATTCAGACATTTTTCAGTCACACGGGAGAGATTATCTAAATGTACAAATGACTAAATTTGGTCATGCTGACTGAGAGGAAGAAGTCAGAGCGACCATGTTCAGTGTTAAGCAGCTTCTCCTGTGTCTTTTTTTAAAATCAGAGAATAACTAGAGAAGATACAAGAGGCCAAACCTCAGAAAATACTTTACATTGTAATATATTACAGCCCATTACACAATCAAGACAGTTGAGCTGGATGCAGGGGATCATTTTGCTAACACCTGCACTGATCGAAGCTGTTTCCCAACAGCTGTGTTTGGTAACATCAGCTCAGCTGATAAAGACGTGGACCTGGGCCACGTGCTGCATGAAGAGAAAGACAACACGTCATGATACAGAGTACACAGAGAGGACTGCTGTTAGTGTGGTCACATTCGATCCTATAGTTTCACATCCTGTGTTCTCAGAGTTATGTAACGTCTTTCAGTAGCTCCATTAAAGATATATAGCGTGGCTTCAGACAGTGACCCGTGCTCCGGCTGAACTTATCACTCCACTCCACTCGTAAATAAATCCATTTATTCTGATTTATCTTTACTTATCTTACTAACAACTGATTTATTTTTACTTTATTTACACTTGATGTAAACATTTGTTAAAAGAAAAAGTCTCAGTCCTGCTCAGAAATGTCCTTCTTATATCTCGATATGACGACGTTTAAAGTTGAACTCTGCTCTGGAAATATAAACGCCACAGACTACACATCTGCCTCGACTGGTTCGATCGAGAGAGAGAGAGAATATAATAATAATAATTATAATAATGACAGTGTGTGTTGAGCAGCTGTGAACTAAACTGATAGAAGACAACAGGTCATTTGAAGTCATCAGGTACATCTGGCCCTTGTTGTCATGCTGGGAGTTTTCTTGTCTAAAGTTTACTCAGCAGCAGAGATACTTAGCAGTGAACCCCGGTGACCAGAGAACACTTTCGTGGTTTGCTTTCTAACAACAGAATCACTTCAACAGTACAGTATTTAATTCTGTCCTCTCACCAGATGATGCTCCATGCATCAGAAAACATCCGTCTTTAGAGACTGTCTTTGCTTTTAAAGGAACAAAGGAAGTCTCTCAGGAATCAGGCTCACTTAGTTTACTGCTGTATGCAGTAAATGTAGATGAATATGTCTCTGTGGTGTGAGTGAGGAGTAAAGCTGACAGCATGAAAGTCAGCGGAGAGCCAGCACTGTGTCCACATATTGATTGTTGTGCTTGTGCATGCTGGGACTTCATCAGTTCTCATGGCCTCTCCCCTCTCTAGTTAAGTCTGCATCCTGCTATAGAACAAGGCAGTAATGATGTTATAGGCCCTCACCAGCCTAATGGACATCCGAATGCCACTGAGTGGAACTTAGAGTATGGGGCGCCAAACATCCTGTGAGGGCAAAGGATGTTTACAGCACAGCACAACATCTCTGTGGGGACAGTGGGAGTTGATAAGTGCAGGCTGAGCTCTGGCACTGGGCTGAGAAGACAACAGCTGTTATGCACAGGCTGTTTTTCTGGGTATCTCTCGGCATGCTGGCGGATGTAATAGGTGATGTCAGCTCTTGTGCAAAGTGTACATGACTAACCACTTCTGTGGAACACTCTGAGGTACTACAGATAATAGTGAACCACCCACAGTGCGCGCTGGTCTGTGGTTGGATTACGTTGACCCAAACAGATCAATAATCAAGTGCTGTGCATCTGTGGAGGTTGCTCTCTCCCAGCTTTGATCTGCAACTAGCAAGACAGTAGTTATGAGGAGTATAATCTGTCCGGTAATTTTAGGAGTTTTGGTTTTGTGGTTGTGTATTTCAAGAGCAACACATGCCACTTTTATAACTAGCAAGGAAATATTGCATTAACCTGCATCCAAAAACAGCCTCACTTTATTCTTGGAGGAGGTAAAATGGTCAAATACTAAGATTAGACAAGACAGCGTTGCAGGACTTTAAGTCTTGGGGCTGGTTTTAGAGTTTTGTTTCCCCCCTAGTGTCTTAAAGTCTATGAATGCAGCTTTAAAGGGTGAGAGGAACCAGGTTGGATAAGGTTAGACTGGGACTCCCTGTGCTTTCTGCTTTAGAACTAAATGTTGCCAGTGAACATGCAGTAAATTGCTGTTAGAAATGAGTTGCATGCTGCACGAGAGAAGGAGGCAGGGTTGGTTTGGAACACACAGAATTAAAACCTTACACTCGGTGTAATACCCGCTGCCATTTGGTTTGAATAAAGAAAGGCTGTTGTTTCTAAAAGAACTGAAACACACAGGTTTTTAAGACCAAGCATTTCTTTGGTTTCTCATGGCTCTCATTACCTGAGACTTTATCACTCCAAACAAGGCTGTGTGGAGCTGACAGCACTCATCCATACTGGCTGTGCAACACCAACCCCAATCACTATTAAGCCACAGCATGTGTTATGTTGTTTGCCACTTGTCAGTAACATTAACTTCTCAAAACGCAGTGCTGTTCTCCATGATAAATTGGGTATTTATGGCATAAATGAACAAAATTACATGCTGGAAATTCCCACCATGACAAATGGATTCCATTTAGATGGGAGGGGTCAGGGTTTTCTCTTCACTCCCACCTTTAGGATTTACTAAGTTGTTCTGTATGACCACTAAAAAAGAAGAAGAACCAGCCAAAGGAAATGGGCTGAGAAACAAACACAGCTACAGCGACACAGGCAACGTTCAGTCAGCGATTGAGAAAGCGTTCTTTGACGTCTGCTCTCCGTTTCCATCGGAGAAGACATATCCTCTGGATCCATCTGCTAATGTATGAAACGCAGCTCTTGCCAAGAAACAGCTGGGGAACTTGGCAAAGTAGACTGCTGTGTGTGTGTGTGTGTGCATTGCTGTGTGTTTGCATCCATGCATGTGTGACAGAGCAGCTGATCTTTTCCTGGCTGTTTCTAATTTGCACATCACCATAATGTTTACCAGTCCCACTTTCAGTAAGCTCCTCCTCCCCCCTCTTCCTCTCCCCTGTGAGATGCTGGTTTAACTCTGAACAGACTTGTGGCGGTGCTGGGCCAGTCCCTCTGGTGACAGAGCTGCAGGGACACTTGCAGGAATCAAAGGGGTCAAATCCCTCAGTGGTGTACTGGCTGACGGCCCCCTACCTCGCCTCCTCATTTATTTACAGGCTCATTAATTTTCAAGCTCTTAGCAAAGTTGGAAGCTGCTTAAAGAACCAGTGAGCAACATTTACAGGGATCTATGGAATATCAGTATGTTTTTATACGTTTGCATTATCACTTAAAACTCTTTGGATCTTTTGGGAGCGGGTCCCATTCCAACAGAGTCTGCCATTTCTACAGTAGCCCAGAGTGGACAAACCAAACCAAACAGCTTGTTACGTGTCAGCAATAATCAGTGTGGGAGTTGACACCATTTTGTCACCTGACGGCCACCGTAGACTCTCCCATCTGCTTGTAAAGAAAGGGTATTCAGCTGGTTACAATCCACGTCCTCACTCTTCGTTACCACTAAATCCTACAAACTGCTCCTTTAACGCTTCAGCATCTCAGTTACAAACCAGAAACAACAAAACCACAACATCATGATCTCTTCTAACTTACAGCTAATGGACATTTTCAGTATTAAGAAAAAAACAACTTGCTGGACCCAGTTAAACTTTCTTGAAGGTAAATTTGTATGTGACAGGGGAGAAGTGATGAGCAGGCACGTTTACACCACAACAAATACAACACTAAGTTAGCTCGCGCAGTTAGCGAAAAATGACTTCCCTGTGTCTGAGACCATCAATGGACAGCATGGGTGTAAAAAACCTAAAATAATGATGAGCTTCATTACACTACATCCACTTATTTTCCATGCATATCCATTTACCATCAGTGACAGAAATGAAATGTGTGCTTAAAGGCCCTGCATCTTTTAAATCCTGGCCTTTTAAATTAATTTTCCTGTTTCTCCTGTGCAGTGTTGGTTCCATCCCACTAAACTTAATTAGACTTCAGATGTTGCAAATTCAAGTGATGACCTAGTACCTTTGAGGCATGAAAGATGTTATTAAATTTCTCTTCTGAATGAGATGTAATCCACTCCTGTATGCCGTGTACCTTCGTGTATGTCATCCTGGGTTCAGGTTCTCTCTTATTCCTCCTGTTTCTTTTTATCCCCTGAGCTGCTCGGAGAAAGAAAGAAAAAAGCTTGTTACAGTGTCACACTGAAAGCAACACAGCCACATGAACCTAGCCTGGTGATTTCTATCAGGTATTCTAACAATGCTACCAACCTGTTCTGGTTACCCTGGGTGCCAGTGTGGACCTCACTCACAGAAAAAGGAAATACATGCTTGACTGTTAATGGCACACTGAGCCTCCAAAGTCTACACAGAATGAACTGGAGGAGCTGCAGACCTGTACCTCTTTCATAGTGAAATATAAAAGGTAGTAGTCTGGCTTAAACGATCTAAAGCTACCCGAGCGTTAGTACCCCCACTGTTTTGCAAAGCAGACTTGTACAACCTGAGGGATGTGTTTCCATTTGAATTCTGTCTCATCTGGTATGCAGCAGCCGTGACATGAAATCCCAGTGGCCTGCAGCTTTGCCGCAAACAGCTCTCTGGGATTCTGCTTTGATGAGACACCATCATCACCTTTTAAAATGAATTGCTGTCACATTTGAGGATTTATGGAACAGTTCAAAGGAGAAATGGCCCAACACACACACAAAAACACACAGCAGCAGTGAGAGCATGGGATTTTCCAGCTCCTTATTGTCCCAGCTTTGATCACCAAGTCAGCAATGTGGGGATATTTAACTCCAAACTGACCTCACATGTACGGTCAGTGACAGCATGCGAACATCAGATCGGATCGGGGTAGATCCATGACTCCATTTACAACTGGCATTAAAATATCCAGACTATACATGAACCTATTACCCTGATTACATTCACACCTGCTATTAATATCTGTCAGTTTGAGATCTGATGGCTCTGTCCAGCTCACATGCTCTTCACTTTAGCCCAAAAACACCACAAACAAAAGACAGAAAAGGACGAATAAAAGATGGCAGCTGTTTGCTCGCCCTTCACAGCAGCAGCAGAAGCCGAGAGCACTGCTTTTTTGTGTTTACTGGCTAATGGCTGCTAGCTGCGTAGATGCTACCTTGCTGATTTGGTTGCGCAGACTATGCATCTTGAGTGCATTTACATCTGTACTCTAGAATCTACACTGACGATGTCACAGTGCAAGAGAAAAAAAACAAAAACAGCTAGCAAAGAGAAAACGTTTCCTCTGCTGAAGATCATCTCATCATCTCTATCTGTACATTTCCCTCAGTACAGTTATGTGTGGTTTCGGGGTTGCCTAGCGACATGACTCTTACATTAGTCCACCTGGTGCTCAGTGTTTTTTCCACTGCATGTACTCAGTCATTCAGTGGTTCAGTGTGCTTCTTTCTTGCTGTTAACAGCAGGATCTGTTCACTTTAATCGAACATATTATCATTATAATTATAATCTGTGCATGTTGCTGTAAATGAGGTTTATTTGTCCCAACATTTCAGCAGATTAAAGCCACTAGTGAAGCATTTATCAACAGTAGGAGAGATAAGCTGTGAAATTCTCTTTATCAAATGATTTTATTGCTCTATAATGATACGGTTTAACGTTCTGTTATCCATTGCAGATCTACAGCTGGTAAATCATCAACCAGCTCTGACATGGCCAAAAGGAAGATGGGCAGCATTGGGCGGAGCTGGATGGTGGGACTCGTACTGCTGTGTAATCTGACAAAGGTTGGACAAACAAGCAGAATCTGAAATGATGATGATTCAGTGATAGAAAAGTCTCTGTAATTTATCTCACTGTTCCAATGTACAGTATCTACATTTTTTAAAATACTGTAGCTAAGATTATGTCTCACACATTTAGACTTCTCCACTGTATGTCAGGTTATGTTGGAGGTTATATAAAGGATTTAAAAAGCTGCCTCAGGTTGGTATCTGCTGTGTAAGAAGAAGCTGGACACATCTGCTTGGCAGTGTCTCTGCATAGATGTCATATTTTCCATGGAGTGCAAATGGATTTAATGGAAGCTTGTGTATGTTAGACTCAGTTTCCAGGCATTTTAACTAGGACACGATGACTGATTTTTGAAGGTTATTCTTAAGCTAAAGCAGAAACATTATAAAGCATAGAGTCAAAAAACCTTTTTCGCCTAAATACTCGTTCAGCTCTTTTGAATAATGGTGATTCATTTGCCTTTTCTCTCTTTTCTTGTAGTTTTTCGTCAAAGCAAGTCTGGAGGTCAATGAAACGCAGCACCAGCATCCAACCAATGTCTACCATGACATGGGAGTGACCAGGAACAAGATAGTAACTGCACAGTTCGAGTGCTATCAAAAGATAATGAAGGATAATACCAACAACAGACAAGGTTTGTTTCATGTGTCCGAACTTTAAAGCCGTTCAGGTTGGACAGCTGTTAAGAAGTTACTGGAACCACCTGCACAAGTCTGTGTTACTACGTTTGTGTATTAGTTTGGAAGTTTCCATGGTTCAAGATATTAAACGCACATTCTCAGTCTTAATATTTGAACATACTCACTCATACACTGTCGTTGTTTGGTAGCCTCTAACACTCTCTGTGGTTTCAGAGCCCATGTGTAATCGCACGTGGGATGGCTGGCTGTGTTGGGACGACACTAAGGCAGGAATTATCTCAGAGCAGCACTGTCCGGACTACTTCCAGGATTTCGATCCCTCAGGTGAGATCTGTAGCCAAACCTGCCAGTCGTAGTTGGCAGTCGACCAGCAGAGGCTGAGCTACCCTGGCTTTTACTCCCTAATACAAGGTCAAATCCTCATCTGTAGTTTGTAGTGCAGGCTTTTAGTTATAACTTTGCAGGTTGAAAGCCCAAACTGAGATAATGCTTGTGGCATCACCAGAGTTAAAGCTCCTCTGGAACCACAGAAAACATTATGTAACTGATTTTAACAGGCTGAGTGGTACTCTGCTGACTAATAAACTGGCCATGTGTAAAATTGGTGGAGTGCCCCTTTATCTCTGAGTGTTCCCCCTTTTTGTTTGATCACGAACTGACAAGAGCAATGCAACAAATAAAAACCAGTCCTTTAAGATGAAGCCTGAAGGACTGAAACCTTCTTAGAAAACGTTTAAATGTCAGAACTACTATGGTATTTCAAGGGTGTTTTTGTCTCATGTCTACTTCATCATTTTAACCTGCAGAGATGGTGACAAAGATCTGCACTGACAGCGGTCACTGGTTCCTGCATCCTGAGAGCAACCGAACATGGACAAACTACACTCGCTGCAATGAACACACCAATGAAGGCAGAGTGGTTGGTCACTTTATAATATGACAATAAAAGTACATAATATATGGTCTAGTAAAGTATAAAATACAAAGAACTGAGTCAGCACTGACCTTTTAACAGGTCTCTGGGCAATTACTGTACTGTTTATTTGCAGTGATGATAGGATGGTAGAAGGCCACTAATGTGCAAATTACATGCAGCATTGTGGAGTCAGTGGACATTTATGTCTTATATAATTTATATGTAACTAAAAAGCACAACTGAACATGAATGTTGTTCTCATGTTGGCTGAAATGCACTGAAATGATCAGTTTGTTCTGAGAAAAAAATGAGGTTACTGAAAGTAAATAAAACAAGTCTACTTATTTTAACATACTGTATGTACTATGTAGATGGAAAATTTGGCCTAAAGGTGGCGCTAACAGAGGACTCAATCCTGTGTTCCCCAGCTCTGTATTTGCTTAATGTGACTATTGTGGGAACTTGTCAAAGGGGCTTTCTGTTCCCCAGCACTGTTCCAAAAAAACAACAACAAAACAAAACTGGATAATATTTATGAAAAATTTTCACTTGCAACACAGTACAGCAGAGGGTTAATGTATGCTGACAGTATTATTGATGGGAACAAAGGAGCTTGGGAACTAGGACCCTGGGAACATACAGTAGATATGCTAACCCAACAGAAAGGTGTGTAAAATCATTAGAATTCATCATCTAGAGATTAGAACTGTCTGCAGTAAATAATCTGGCCCTTACAGTATAAACACTGGAGACCATGAATATCTATAAACAATCTCCTTCCTCATCCATTTCCCATACAGAGTAAATAGCTAACATTTAATAAACTGAAATGAGTGTATCTATGGAAACATATAGCTGTACAGGAACATCCTGGTGACACTAAAGTGATTTTATTGTCTCACAACATTAGTGGTCATTAGCAGATCGAAATAATCTAATACATGTCTCTTGTCTCCTTCTAGACTGCAATGAATCTTTTCTACTTAGCCCTCATAGGACACGGACTGTCACTGACCTCCCTCTTCATCTCCCTTGGAATATTCTTCCACTTCAAGTGAGCCAGCAAACTTCATCTTAACATGCTTTATCGACACACGATTCCTCCCTGGCGTAAATCAATAACATGGTCTTGTAATGTCTTTCTTACTTCCTGCAGGAGTTTAAGTTGCCAAAGGATCACCCTTCACAAAAACCTCTTCTTTTCTTTCGTTCTGAACTCTGTGATCACCATCATTTGGTTGACAGCAGTGGCAAACAACCAGGAGCTGGTGCAGAGGAATCCAGTGAGTTTATGGATTTATGGATAGTTTTTAATTGTTCATTTTTATCTATTTTATATCATATCATATAGTTCTCTACATGTGCAGTTGTACTATTCCTTTTGTTATCTTATTTTCAGTATATGAACATAAACACTGCTCCAGAAACCACTTTCTTTAGTGATAGAACAGCTCCATGCTTTTATTCATTTCACATAACTGAACAAAAAAATTATAGAAGCAGAGACAACAGCGTCAGTCACTATCTCCAGTCAGTATGTGCATGTGCTTCTTCCTCAGACGAGCTGTAAAGTGTCCCAGTTCATTCATCTGTACCTGTTCGGCTGCAATTACTTCTGGATGCTGTGTGAGGGGATATACCTGCACACTCTCATCGTGGTGGCCGTGTTTGCTGAGAAACAACACCTCATGTGGTACTATCTTCTAGGCTGGGGTATGTAGTTTGTATATTCCATCTGACATCGACTCAGCTCTCAGTATTACAGCTATGTGAGGTTTTCAGACTGCAAAGTCTAATATCCTCATTAATGTCTCACTCTTTTTTTGCAGGCTTTCCTCTCATTCCAGCCTCCATACATGCCATTGCTCGAAGTTACTACTACAACGACAAGTAAGCTCTTGAGTGCATTATGTATTAGAGTTAATACTACAGTCTGAAATGACAGCTAAAAAACTATAATAAATGCAGAAGGTAAAATATTAAAAAAAGGCTCCTTTGTATGGTTAGTTAGTGAACTGGTGAGCTATCTCGCTACCTCTGTTTTCTCTCTACTCTTCTGTTTACTTCCTCCTGATGTGGTTTCCACCATTTTGTTCAATAGAAAAAAGTTACTGAAGAGGGAAAATGAAGCTCTCCCAGCTAACAGCTAGTTAGCAAACGGGACAATTAGTTCAGATCTGATCGTCTGTACCATCGACCCCTCTCTCGTAACTGTCTGTAAAGGACTGCTGCAAATATCCAATGAAAAATAAATGAATGGAATGCTGCCTAAAACGCGTTTAAAATGAGAGTTAATTTGGTTGGCGTCACGTTAATATATCGTATAAATGTGGTAAAGACAGTGTAAAATTATCTGCATCCTCCAAAGTTCAACATTGATCCTGGCTTCTCTCATGAATTCTCCCAAGCTGTTCATGCAGATTAATTTCTCAGAACACCCACTGATCTGCATCATGGGTCACCTGTCATGTGATGCATTGACACTGTTGTGCAAACTTTTCTCTTTTGTCTCTCCATTGTAGCTGTTGGATTAGCTCCAAAACATCGCTGCTCTACATCATCCACGGTCCCATCTGTGCTGCTCTTTTGGTAAGACGGCTCACTGTTTTTCCTGACAACCATCAATTACGGTGAAATAAAGTACGGTGTAAAATAGAACAACTGCCTCCTTCCATATTTCACTTGGTTCACTGTTTTTATTGTGCAATGAGCAGCAATAAGCTCCTTTTGTCTTCCTCCAAGTGGACACTGTGGGGGGTCTGCAAGCAGGCCACAGTTTCACAGCATACATAATTGTGTTTATCTTGTGAAATCAATGCATCTGCTCAATGCTTCTCTGAGGATCCGCCCACTGGTCCCCAGGCCCCTGTTGCATTCTAGGAATTCACCTAATCAGCATAACCGGGCATGCTTCAGAGAAAAGTGGTCCCTAAAGACTCTCTTAGGACTAAATGTTCAGACTCTAACAACCTTTACTTTAGGTACAAAAAGGACTTACTTTTATTTATATGGATTATTTGGATTAGAGTAACAGTCAGGGTCTGTCAGGTACCAAAATCATCACAGCAAACCAGTCCAAGGTTTATTTGGGCTGACAAGAATACCAAGCCTTTACCATCTTATTCTCAATAGCCAATAGCTTTGGCTTTTCCTGTCTGTCTGAGGCTTATTGATATATATGATATATTTAAAGTATTAAGAAGGTAAATGTAAAGTCTTAATCCAGCTGACAGCAGTTAACAGCATGCTAATGTACTGATGCTCTCTCTGCTGCTGTCCTCACAGGTCAATCTGTTCTTTCTCCTGAACATTGTGCGAGTGCTCATCACCAAACTGAAGGTGACCCATCACGCGGAGTCGAGTCTCTACATGAAAGCTGTGAGAGCCACCCTGATCCTGGTGCCTCTTCTGGGAATCCAGTATGTCCTGCTTCCCTACAAGCCAGAGGGACGGGTGTCCTCTGAAATATACGACTACATCATGCACATACTAATGCATTATCAGGTGAGGTTATGGTCACATGTTAGGCTCTCTCTTTTAACGAACTTTTGCCCCTTTTTTTTCTTATTTCTTAGTAAGAGCCAAACGTTCCCGTCAGCCTCTTTGGGACTTTGTTTATGTTGTAGCTCAGTAAGGAACAGCAGGAAGGAAGGCATGAATTATCTGAGCTGAGAGCAGTTGGACGTTGGCGAGGTGTTATCTGATCATCCTGTGCTGTCCCAGCATGGGCAGAGCAACAGGCCCAATCAGCTCTCAAAGTGTTTTTCAGTTTGACCTTTCGTTTTTTCAGCTTCACAGCGTGGTAAACCTTAAGATCCAATCTACAACCAACTGACTATTGAAGCTTAAAACCAGTGACACCACAGGTTATCTTTCTTTTTCATGTGATTCGTTTTTTTATTCCAGGGTCTGCTGGTGGCCACCATCTTCTGCTTTTTCAACGGAGAAGTAAGATGTTTTTTTAGACCTGCATGCACACACACTTATACATGTTTCCTCTTAGTGATCAGGGACAGACGAGGCAACTTCCCCTGCATCATTACAGCAGGTAGCAGTAGGCTTATGAGCTTTGCTGGAGACTAAAGATTATTTTCTGCTGGTGGGGAGCTGTGGGCTGCACACTGACTGCTATCAATTATTCAGGTGATTGATCTGAATACAGAATAGCTTGCTTTTGCGTTAAGTGAATGACAAGTGAAGTCAGTACCGCTGAATAACTCTGTATAATGATCCTGAGCTCATTATATGCCCCGAGAAACAGTGAGATTGAACACATGATGCATGAAATGTATGCAAACACTCAAACAGCCTTCCTCTCAAAACATAAAATAATAATGATACTGTGTCAGGGGAATTTGATTGAAGTTGAACAAGGGAATAGTTCTATACTTTGGGAAATAATATCACTCTCATTTCCTGTCTGTGTGTTGAGTACAGAACTGGAGTCATGATGTGGTTAGCCTAGCTTAGCATAAAGTCCAGAGAATCACTCGCTATCTACCACCTCATCTGTTTAGTCTGAACCAAAACAGACAACTAATGTTTTCAGAGGGAGCAGTGGATAATGTTTCGTTGAATATTAGTTGACAGGTGTTTATCCACCTGCACAGCACCTCAGCAGAAGCTGTGGTGTGATGCTCTGTACAAGAAAAACTATGCCAACACAACTCCAGGACGCTGCACATTCTCACTGTGCCCAACTGTTTTCACCAAGAAGGAGCTGCAGTGAATAAAGCCTCCATAAAACACAGCTGATGCCCACTGCCTCAAGCTTTATCCACACCCTGTAGACATGACACTGACATGGCATCCAGACACATTCTCATATCTGTTTGTTTTGTGTCAGCCAAAGAATCCTACCAAGTCCCATTAATGTCTGAAATGTGGTTTCTCTGCTCAGGTCCAGGCGGTTCTGAGGAGGCACTGGAACCAGTACCATATCCAGTTTGGCAGCAGCGTAGGAAACCACTCAGACGCCCTGCGCTCGGCCTCCTACACGGCCTCCTCCATCACAGAGGTTCAGGGCTGCTACAGCATCGACAGCCACACAGAACACATGAACGGCAAGGGCTGCCACGACGCAGACGCCTCCATCTTAAAGTCAGACAGCCCCTTCGCCTGACAGCAGCACTCCCCCTCAAACTCTATCCATCTTACCCCCCCATCCGTAAAAAACTGCACCGTGTTCGGAGCTCCGTGGCGATCAGGGCAAGTTGCCTCCTCCTGAACGTACAATTTCCAGAAGAAGAAATGAGAGAGGGAAAGGTCTGCATATGAATCTGTCCCCTCTCTGTCACACAGGCCCTTTAACAGTACTGTAAGGTGAGCTTGTTACAGCTTTTCCTGCGCTGTCTTTTCTCTACAATTTGCAGCTGAACTGCTTCACTCGGACTAAGATGCATCTGATAATCACTATATTGTTGCAATCTTTCTGCCTGACAAAACTCTCTTTAAATAGGTGAATATCAACGGCTCGGCCGTCCTTTCTTGGGGTCAAGTCGTGCACAAAAAGCCTTCGTTACACTGTAAATTCTTTCGACATGGTTAGTGCCAAACCAAGAAATCCTGCCTGCAGCATTTATTTTTTATTTTCATAATAGAATCAGAGCAGAGACAGGAGCATAATAATATATTAATGCTATATGATATCTTTCACATGTTAAACTTAATTTATCTGAACATATTTTTCTTTATTAGATGAAAATAGATAAATACCACTCAGTATTTATTAAAGTTGACGCTACATAAAGTTATGCTATAGTTTCTAAAAAGAAAAAAAAAAGTCAATTTAATACCAGTATGACTTGTTGCCAGCTTCACATAAACTTCAGCAGCGTTTATTATTTGTGTCAGTGTTTGTTGGTGTGTGTGCAGTTAATGCAGGTGATGGTATGAATCATACAGTTAGCTTGCACGCTTCATTTTTAGAGACTTAGAGATTTCATCATGCTAACGTTTGAGCGTGTTTACTGTAAGTGATCCTCACCGACTTGTATCCTTTAAACCACGTGGTAGGTTGTAACGTGACTATCACAGAGAAGCCATCACACAACCACGTGTACTCCAGTATCTGCTCATTATACTTGAATGTAATAGTTAAGGTTAAAGCCCTGGCCTCTGTTGAACATAAACACATCACATTCCCAGTCACTGCTGTCTTTAGCCTTATTCTTCTCAGATTACTTAACAGAGATGTAAGCATGACCGGGTGTTCAGACCACAAACAGCACGGTGACAAAAATTGCAGCGGGCTGTGCAGGTGAGGGTGTCGCTCCAGGTACAGGTGAGAAGATGAAATGTGACACTTAATGTTTCCTTCTGCTCCTTTCCTGCACGTTTAGAGGAAGGAGGCTCTGGTTCTGTGCAAAAATGCTTTCTAAAATTCAGTCAAAGCTAACGGCAGCTAGCCAAACAAAGTGATGCTATGCTAGCTAGTGGCAAAAACTAGGCTGAACTAGGTTTGACTTTTATTTTAATCAGATCCCTCTGCTTGGGCAGCCCCTGCAACAACGCAGTGACCTCATTCAAATGAATGAGAGAGCTCCATTTTTTCACCTCGTGCTGATATTAGTCTGAACACAGCCTTATTCAGAAGAGCTCGTGATGTGATTATCATGTCTCACGAAAGCAGCGCAGAAGAAATACAATAAAAATAAAACAAGCAACAGGCTGCATCCAGGCCTGGGCAGTAAACTCTGCACTTCTTCACTTATATCACACATTCAAATCCACAAACCTTTATTGTTTTTTCTTTAACACAACGTCCACAATGCTGGGAACATGAGTCACTATCAGCTGATGTAAATAATCTTGTAAATCTAGCGTTTGTGAACCGAGGACAAGGTGAACGTGTGAGTGTGTGTACGTGCGAACGTGTGTGTGCATGTTTTCTATATACAGTATTTATGAGTACGTCATACTCTAAAGCATTCAACCACGAAGCAGCCGTCTTATGTGACAGCGTGGGACGCTGGGGAAGAAGTTGTTTGTTGGACGTCTGTGTTTTAAAAAGGGGAGCGGTGGGAACTGGTTATTAATGAAGAGCTTTCAACAGGCTGCTGTGTTTGTCTGCTCGTGTTATTCATCATCGTCTGTTCTGTCAGCTCTCTATTTTGCCTGTATTTGAAAGTGAGGAAAGAAACGTACCACTACCTTCTGTATTATTCATGTTATATCATCATATGTTTCATGAGACTGTGTGATATGTGAGGAGGAGTCAGCGCTCACACCCTCCGTTTCCTCAACAGTCGCTCAATCAACTGTGAGAATTTCAAGCACTTCTCTCTACACAGAGCACATACAGCATCATATACATTATTTTCACCTATGAAAGAGTATTTTTGGCTGTTCAAGGGTTAATGTCAAACACAAATATACTAAGCAGGAGTTATCGTGTGAAATCCAGCTGCATCACCACAAACAGCGTTTTTTTAAATCTCAGATCTGCAGGACAGTTTCAGTTTAATCATAAACCACACGGCCTTCGTCACAGTTGTCAGTCCGAGTGATTAATGTGCAATGACAGCATCATGAAGTCTCCATAAACCAAGTCATTAACTGTGTAGTGATGCATCATCATAATTCATCAGACACAAATGTAGGAACGCCTGTGCACCATTCAAGTTGTAAATGTATGTGAATTATTTTCTCTCCAAAGGGTTTGTGAAGACCCCTGTGACCCTCTGTTGTGTTGTTGTGGTATAATGTTGTAAAGTATGACAAAAGCATTGAGGACGATGTCTGTAGTTTTGGTTTATACTGTACTGTATTTAACTTGGACGGTCTTGACACATTGACTCCACACTGCTGTTTGAATGTAACTGGTGGTGTTTCATTCTCTTTTTATTATTTCACTGAATTAGACAATGTTGCTATGTTGTGTATATCTGCATACTAATACAGTATAGCACAGCACTCACCCTCAGCTCTACATGTCGTTGTTGTTGTTTTTTTCTTTGACACAAACGGGTCTATTTCAGGAGACGTTAACATACAAACGATTCATCCTTTCACGCTCGTCTCTTCTTCTTCTGCTGTAAATGAGTTGACTGCCACATCGTTAAGAACACAACGTAACTGATTTGTGGATTTGACACCTCTGTGGTGACGAGAGACATCTGCTTCGTTGGCAGAGTCTCCACAGTAACCGTCAAAAGGAACAAACAAGCTTTGTTTTTATGTCTTACAGCTCAGCAGCAGTCTGCTACATGAAGACTTCACTCAGAGCATTCACACAGTCAAGGTTCAGGTCTACATGATGTCCATCACAGCAGCACTTTTTATTTCCTCCACTGCTTTACTCTGGTAATAACAGTCTCCCGTGCTCTTACGTAAAAATATGGAAATATACGTTCAGGGTTTTCTCTACATCGGCCTCGACACAGAAAAACATTTCTTCGGCCTGTTCCCTCGAGAGGGAACGTCACCCTGAATTTCCTCTTGGTCATACTGTGCATGCACATAATGACATACATGCACATTAATAACATCAAACCAGAACAGAACAGAAATATACGTCAGAGTAGAGCTGGACATTTAAAACACATCAACAGTCTTAATGTAACGCCTGTACTGTTCTTAGTGTGATGTTATTCATGAGGTTATGAGATACATTGAACTGCTGGATTATCAGTATCTGCTTTAAAATGAAGACGTTCTGCAGCGCGTGAAGAGCAGAGCTCTGATTTTTTCTCACCACAGGATCCCTGACATACAGTCATTTCACCGGCTGCTCTCAGATGAGTTCAAAAGTTCATTTACAGCTCTCCAACTGTAGAACAACAAACAGCTACAGACATGTTTCCACCACCAGCCTCCTCTTTATCCCACTTTGTCCAATTATAACTCCCTGTGCCGCTCCACTGCCTCCGACCAGCCTGAGCTGACGTATGGAATTTCTTGTGGCCCCTATCTCACTTTTCAGCATGTGGCGGGAGAGGCGGAGATCCAACATGTCACCTTAGCAAAAGTTTTAAAAAATAGGAGATTTCATTCAGTGGTGGAAAAAGGTAAGACGCACGTTTCCTGTGGTTCAATGTGAAGACATTTCATGTCTTTTTCTCCACGGCTGGTGGCTCGTCTCGCTCCTATGTGACCTGAATAAGTGAGGCTGCACAGCACCGGCTGGTAAACAGCGAGGAGAAGCTGCTTTAGGCTGCTGTCGCCTGCACTTAGCCTCAAAAGCACTGATACACTTTCACACTGCAGAAACTGCAGCACAGGAGCTGTTCTCTCATTTACACGTTTTGACTGGAGTGAGATGGTTTTTCTCTCGTATGTGGAGAACAGAACCAGAGACGAACGGCAGAAATATTCTAACATGCCTCTTCAGACTGAGTGAAACAGCAGTTGTTGTTCATCCTGCTCATCCAAACCCTGCTGTCCCTACTGTCTCTGCCTGAGCTGTCTGTGCTTTGTTAATTTCATCAATGTTTTTTAATACAAATGTCTCATAAATCTAAACACAGCTCGGGTTCAAATGTTTTCAGATTCCACAGGTGTCTTCACCTTGGATCCAGAACATTCTGCTGTTGTTTGTTGACCGTCAGTCTTTTTTTATATCTAATCTCCTCTCAACAAAGACAGAGTTCCTGGAACCATTTTCCAGCAGATCATCAGTGAGTCAAACAGATCCAGACTGAGAAAGTACTTCAGTGACTGACTCAGTTCAACTCCACACAGGAAAGATAAGAGTTCTGCAGCTGTCTGTTTAATCAGACTCAGATTCACTGCAGCCACGCTGCATTCCTCCCAGTGTGTGGTTACACTGTTAGTGCATGAACTTCCCACCGAGGAGGGACGTCCCCCCTCCTCTACTCAGTGCAGCGGTGAGACGGCTTTGATTCATTCCAACACAACAATGTCGTCTCAACCCTTCACTGCACCGCACCGAGAAACCTCCACAGGATGAGAAGGCGCCAATGTGTGCGCTCGTTGCTATCTAATCACATCCTGCACCCGTCCTGTGGCAGCAGAGGAAATGGGTACGAGAGGAGGCCTTTAGCTTAATGAAAACATTTAGTGATAGCTGCCGCTGTGTACATGTAGGAGAACGGCCAGCTGCATTAGAGACTGTTTACCTTTGGGGAATGTGGGAAATTGCTATGCTCAGGTCAGACAGAAGAGTGAAGCTTCAGCTTAAGGCAGATCAGCGTCAGGGAAGCCAAGTCTGATTGTTGCACCACAGACTGGTTTTTATCAGGATCATCTTGTTCTTCACATGTTTACATGGAAACTCAGAGGGATTCACCAGAGTCAAAGAAGAAGAACTTGTGTAGAGAGAAAGGTACGCGCTGATTTAAGATCTGCGATGACGTGAGATGAATAATTCAGCTCGACACCAGAGCTTGATGCAGCTACCACCTAACAACAAACACACAACTCTTTGTCTCTACTATTAAACCACATTCTCACTTCCACATTATTTTGTGGACTCAGCATTCACCCTCACTCTGACGTCTTTCAGGTTCTCCCTTTCTGTTTCCTTCTCCATCAGGCCTTTCCATTCCTCCGTTCACCCACTCATTCATTCACATCTCTCCACCTCCCTCCGTGGGATCTCCCTGTTCTCCTACTTATCTGAACCTATGTTATGTCTATACGCCAATTTGGTAAATGCACATATGAGCATCCACGTGTCTGCACAGCTGAACACACCGTCAGTTTGGCTTCACTGCAATTTATTTTGGATCTGTCAAACTTCTGATTCACATGATTTATAACCTGTTCCGATTTCTATGCAACAAAATCACCACAAGTGAGCAACTCTCTCAGCCTTGAACCACAGCCCAAACTCTCCCTGCTGCTTGATTCCCTCTGCTACAGCGAGGCTTGGCTCATGGCAACATTTGCTTTGTGTCTGTGTTCCTGTTGTGAAATATCACATCTTAATCCCACTAAGGTAAAAAAAAAGAAAGAAATGAATGGTGAAAAAACAGCGGCTGGTGTCCGCCACAGTTAGATTGCTTTGAAAAAAAGAGGCTATCATGGGCAATTTATTACTTGAGCAACATAATGTTACAGGAAATTGAGTCTGACTCTGTCTGACCTCTTTCCAGCACTCGTTCTCTGCTTCCTGTTTATCTCTCCATCATCCTCTGAACCCTCACAGACTCCCCGGGATCACAGCAGGGACAGGTGCAGATAACCGAGAGTCTGACCGCGAGTCTGAGCCCTCCCAGTCCTCGGGAAACACCCGGGGGAGTTCTGCTTACAAGATGTGAAACTATGTCATGTCCAAGGTTTAAAACTGAGAACACCTGGGAAAATGTTCATTAAGAAGTCTCCTGTATGACGGTGGGATCAAGGTGGAGTGGAAAAAGTGCTGCATCCACAGGTGTGGTGCTCGGTGCTGGCAGGAGGTGACAGTAAGCTAATGTGACCTTGTTGATAGAGAGGAGCAGTAAGAGAAGAAGAGGACGTGTTACTGAGAGGCACGTCGCTGGTCAGAGGTAATCTGACACAAATTGTTCAGTCAGAGGAGGATGGTTGACTGAGAGCGAGAGTCTGTGAGCAAACATGCAGCAGAGTCTTATTATTTCTGAGTCTGAAGCATCTCAGCCTGTTTGGGTTGAGGAGTAAAACCACTGTTACTCAACACAAACCACAGTGTCAGTGTAACCAGAAACACATGGGCACTTGAGAAAGCAACTGCTTTATTGTATTCACAGATACATTCACAGTGGTTAACCAAAGGAATCAAAGTGAGGAAAGAGTGGAATATCAAGTATTAGGTTGGAACTTGAAAGTTCTGGTTCTTGATCACACACTGACCAAGCTGCTGATAAATGTATTCATAGCGATGTGAAATGGCAGGAGTGCACACTGATGAGTCAGTCTGCTGTTGGACCAAACAACAGCACATCTCTCTACTGATGAATCTGATGCAGACGCATGCAAGTCATCACACTGCACAGCTGCAGAGGTGTTAGCATTATTCAGATTATCTAGGTGGGTTCCTCTCAAGATGTGCACGCACACTTTATGTTTCGGTCAGCAGCTTCATAGGTCAGTGTGTAAAACGGTGTCTGTGAATCTATATCCAGCTTGAAGCACTTCCAGGAAGTAGCTAATGCCTATCGGCCAAAAGCTGTTTGGCAGCTGACGCCGGGGAGCTTGGTGACAGGTGTATCGTAACAGTGGCACAGACACCGCAGAAAGTGAGAATAGACGGATGAGCTGTAACGAGAGCTGTTTGTCTTTGTGTGTGCATGTGTGTGTCTCAGAATGGTTTCTTCTTTTGTATGAATGCAGCTTTGTAAATGCACGTCGAGACTGGTGTGTATCTCGCACAAATAAACGTCTATCCTGAAAAGTAACTGTCACACATGCAGTCCTGTGCATATGGTGCAAGTTTGCAGTCAGTGCATGTTGTGCATTTGTGTCCATGGCGACAAACATGCACCCACTGTATGCTGTAACGGTCATACTTCCTGTGCCCTTGGATGCGACACCAGAGGTTTGGGGATTTAACTCCTTGCTAAATGTGTCTCCTGGAACCCGGAAGAGATCAGCAGCTCAACTGACACCGACGGCTTCAGCGTAGTTCCAATTATGAGACAAGCAAGATCAACTTGCTAAAAAGAGAAAAGTTTTAGTTTGCGTTTAAAAAATGTGCTATGTGAATAATGAGGCTGAAAATGTAACAGCCATGTGTGAGGCACCAAAACCACAACAAAGGTTTACTGTTTTTTTGGACCCGGCTTTTGCCTTGTGTTTTTGATACTTGTCTGATTTTGGGACTGATTACCTGTGGAACAAACCCAAAACATAAAAGTTCATATCAGACTACTGTGAAATCAGCTACAGACATTCATGTTCTCCTCAGGATAATCACATATGTAGACTGCCCTGACTTTTCATGTACGTCTAACAGATACCTGCAAAAAATCAGCCGTAGAGAACAGGCATTGTTGTGGAGCTTGGATGTGTCTCTGATAGTTTATCCTTATACCTCTAATACATTAAACCTGAATGGATGTTTTCTTCCATTCTTCTACATTGAAGGCATAACACAACAAAAGTGTGACCCGTCCTTAATTTGTTGCTAGACAGTTTGTTTCTCTTGCCTCAAGACAGACAAAACAAGTTTCCCTCCAGCTCGTCATTCAGCGAGACACAGGAATGTTCAGCAATTTACACAAATCAGCTCAGTGAAGTAGAGAAAGGGGGAAGAGGTGGCCTGTTTGTGGAGCCGACTGTTCAGGACATCTGCTAACAGGACAAACTGCAGAGTGAGCTCTGCTATCACATGAGGAAATGTCTGTCCAGGTTGCTCACTAACCCAAAGGGGCTTCCTGCAATTGTGAGAAACCGCCTGCCTTGAGGTGTGTATACTTTCTTTGCTTGTAGTTGTAAAGATAGACATGTTTCTCCACCCAAATGTAACCCACTCCAGCACAACACTGCGTAGCTGAGCAGCAAGTTGAGGGAAAAAACACATTAGGGAAAGCTAAACATACAAATTACAGATGCCTTTTCCTTCCAGTGTCTCATTAACCAGGTTTCTGTCGTCTGTTTTCTGGACAGAAGGGAAGAAAAACGATGTGCTTTTTATCACTTGCAGCATTTCTACATTTTGTGTGTGAGTGTTCTTTTCTCTTTCTTTTTTCAGTCTATGTGTAAATCCTGACTTTCACTGTGAACCCTATATTAGAGTCTGTTAGTCTGATTATCCATGTGGTTCTACTCCATTACACCTGTCTGTCAGCAGTACTACAGGCAGGAAGATTGTATTGATCAGATAAATCAATAACTGAAGGAGATGGCTCGTAGTCAGTAATAACCAGGAGCAAAGATCCTTCCTCTGCTGCAGCTGACCAGAGGATGCACAGCTGCAGAGTGTAGAGAGAGGGGGAATAACTGAGCAGCATTCTCCTGTGATGCAGGATATACAACAAGGCATCACTATGAAGAGTAACAGCAACATCTGTCTGTGCACTCAAAGACTTTCTGCAGAGAGATCTGTCAGAGCAGAGACGTTTAACAGGAGCTGTCCATACTCTGACTCCAGTACAGGGTTTGCATAAAAGTGGATGGCAGCGCCTTCAGGGAATCCTCATCTGGCTCTGAGTGAGACATGTGAACACTAGAAAGCAGTCAGCAGTGGAGAACGACGGCGCGCTGGAACTGAGAGCAGCAGTGGCGTTAGAGATCACCTTACGGAGCGGTGGGCTGAGTGTAGCAGGAGCAGGTTGTTTAAATATACTGCAGTGTGATGGTAATGAACTGTGATGGGTATGGTCATATGTTGCTTTTAACACAGGAAGGCCATCATATCCCTGAGCATTGTGTATTACACATGAAAGTAGACACAAAGCCCAGCTCCTATAGAGGTGATCTGACCTAATAAATAACACAGTGGAGTGTCCTTCATCCTTCATAACCAGCTTTAAGCTTCACAGTCCTGACGAGGTAAAACACTCCAGTGGTATTTCACAAGGAGTAAAAGCCAAGAGTAGAAAAAAGCTAGAAAAAATAAACACAGAATTATTTGCAGCAGTGATCATCTTCCTCTGTTGTCATTAATCATCCTGTGACCTCCCTCAGATTAATCTTCAACTGCCTGACCTGCAGCCTGGGAGCCACAATGTGGAAAGTTTCAGATTGAAATCTCCAATGTAACAGCGTGATCTGTCCCCAACCTCTGATACCATCCAGACGAGTGTTTTCTGAATCAGCACTGCACAAATAAACTGTTAACAATCACTATGGTAAAGGTTTGGCTGTAGCCAGCTGGTGTTACATTCTGAAAAGCACATTATTGTACTAAAAACAACATAAACAGTGATAAAAAATGAACAAAGGTTGTTTGGCTCTGGCCTCATGGTTTAATTGTTTTAAAAACCATAGTGTAAATGTCATATTTCTGATTGTAAACACAGGTTTAGTGAGTTGCTGTTTTTTTTCCTCTTTCAGTCCCAAACAAACTAAATCTTCCTCTCCTGCACATCTCCAGATAAGGAACTATTCTAAACACAGGATGGATTGTTTACTAAGTCTCCACTCCCTCTTTTGCCCTTTGCTCATAACTGAATGCAATTAAGGAAATGATATTGAATTAATGTTGACTTCAGTGTGGGAGTTCTGCCGGGCTTTACATCAGAGGACCGACTGGGGAAAAAAGAAAAAAAAGTCTATCTTTGCTTAAAGCCTCAGACAAGACGTTAGACTGAGTCACTGCGGGTGCATTTCCAACGCATACAAACATAAACTTACCATCTGTGACAAGTGCTTACAAATAATTATCCATATTTAATCAGCTTGAAGGGCCTTGACTGTGTCGGTTAAGGACTAACAGAAAGCTTCCACCTGCCTGCAGACGACTGTGGACTGTATTTAACCCTAACTCTTTGTTGTTCCAATCAACTCAACGCTTTGCTTCGACTCTAAGCACTTCACATTTAAGTAAACAGACAAAAAAAGAAAGAAGACTTTCTGTTAGCAACCGAGGCAACTAAACACAACCCAGTGCCGTACATATCCCTGCTTTGATTTCTCAAGTACTTTATGGAGCTTTATTTACTTTATAAAGTACTGCATTACTTCTTTCTGCCAAAGCAGCTTTCATCCTAAGTCTTCTTCACCATTCATCACTTTAAACTGGCAAAACAAGCCCAGCTAAAGGTCTGATTACAAGCCTTTTCTGGAGCTTTCAGCTGTATCTCACTGTCCTCTCTGGATGTAGACGATGATCCGCTGATATTCAATGATCTCACTTGTGCAGTGGATGAAACCATAACAGCTACTGAGCTTGTGTGTCAACAGATCCACCTGCCTGGCAACCGATCCACTAACAAACAAACTGTACCGACTGAATACTTTATATTTCTGAGTCTCAGGATACAGACGGCGAAAACCAGATGATCTGTTGTGTTTGAAGAAATAAACTCGGTGTCTGACGCAGAGTTTCGTCCCGTTTGTTCCAGCGCTGCAGCATCAATGACTCATCATCACGATGACTAACGCGACCTGTGAGCCCACTTCAAGTGACAGTCAACTCATAGAAAATAGAATTTGCTCTCACACTTTTACATTATGGAAAAAAGGCAACACAGAACACCCACGATTTCAAGTACTTCAACACACAGGTTTCGATGGGTTTCAGGAATAGTCCGGCCGCCTCCACTCAGCGCTCATGCACATTGAATGCCCATGTGCATAAAGAGAGTCCGACCACTTCATTTTTGGTTTTGACATGAGCAATCAAGTGTCTCATTTAAAAAGAAATGCATTCAGACATTACTTTATTCTTCCCACATATAACACTACTTTATGCTAAGATAACGTATTGGTATGCTTGTCAGAGAATCCTCAAATGACACTCGTTAGCCCATTAATACTTTGACAGGAGGGATAATTAAGGGTACGTCATTATCACGGAGCCGTTCAACTGTTTTGCTGACATCCCCTGCTGAGATACTGGTCCTCCAATGGCTTAGTAATCTACTGTTTTTATGAATATATGCATACATTTGCAACTTATAATCACTGCCTCAGTCATCATCATCATCTTCAGCTGTGTATCACTTCACAGAACAGCTGCAAAGTTTACAAAAGTAGTCAAAGCAACAAGGACATTAAAGGTGAATTAAAACTACACAGGCTATAAAACTGAACTCTAAAGAGTAAAGGACACAGATTTAGCCTGACTGAGCTCCTCATGCAAGTTGTTTTAAAGTCGACAAACCCTAATGGCAAAGGCCAGATCACTTGTCTTTAATCTCCAGCCAGAAATCTAATAAAAAACTGCTGGAGGACCTGAGGCTACAGTCAGGCTCATCTGGAGTTTAACCGGCTGCCTCATCAGATTATACTGCCGCTAACTTAAAAAGGGAGTTCTCTCACTACAGAGCTCGCCCAGGGCATCCATGAATTAAGCAGCTGCTTTGTGCCACTTAGCCATCAGGTGGCCCCAGAACAGACTGCAAATGTGAGTTTATTTCATTAAATGTTGTTGTATTTGAACTTTTAAAAAACATGCAGACACAGTTATAGCATTTCTACCTCTCATCCTATCTCCTGGCAACAGTCGACAGTCGAGTCATACATTATCATGTGAGGGCAGGGGAAAGAGGCTGTAAACACAACACTGACATACAGTAATATAGTCGTAAGATATGAAGCAACATTAGCATTGATTTGGTGTCATGTTTTAGAATTAGCAGTTAGGATATCATGGGTATGACCATCTGTTTTAGCTCTGTTTTTGGTCCAAACTCCTGCTAAACGCTGCCCTGTGTTAGCTAGCTGCTAACTTAGTCTGCTGCTTTGTCTGAGGCCTTTGGATGAAAACAGCTGTGTTCAACACCTGGAAACGACACGAGGGAGTGAAGACAGTGAAGAACTGAAAGGTGCTAAAACTCTCTGCAGGGTTGGGTGATAATTCTCTGTGGGTTTGTCTCTACAAGCCGATGATGTCTACAGATTTGTTGAGGTTGTTATGTTGTAATCTGTGGTCAGATTGCGCCGCAGGAATGCAGTTCCTCCTCAGTTCCTCCTCATCCCCATCCAATAACATCAGCTGTGTTCTTGGCAGCAGAAATGGTAAACGTTTGTCTAAATTCAATTCTCTCCAAAAGACAGTGAGCCTATTCATGCCTTTTTCTATCACAAATAATCACTGCAATATGATTTACAGTAAACCTCAGTGTATTCACTAGTCACTTTGTTTCCTGATGTAGTGGCATTCTTAATCTGACAGCTACAGTATGTGTATTAACTTTTAGAAATGTGCTCTGTGTGCTATATTATTATTTTTTTATATGTGTTTCATTAGGGCCTGTGGTCTTCATGGGTCTCCTCTGCCCTAATCAGAGGACTGAAAGCAAAAAATACAAATAAGCCTGACCTTTTAATTTCTTGGTTTTCCTTCTGTCTTGGCACTAAGATGATTTTAGTTTCTAATCCTAAATCACAGCATTTCTGCTTCTGTCCAGTATCAAAGGAAGTCAAAGAATTATGAACTGCCCGGCTCCAAAATAACGATATGGGTGAGCCTGAAATGGAAAGTATGAACAGCTCTGCAACACAGAGGCTCCTGAAAGATTAATACACTTTGGCTGTGAAGTGTAGGTGTGGTGCGTGAAGATGAGAACGTTTTGTGTCCTCAAGGCGCTGGGCAGGATGGGCAGGAAGGATGAGGTGGAGCTAAGACAAACTAAGAGACACTGATACAGAAAGAAGTGAATGTCATTCTGAGGTCGAACCAAAGCCCTTTTAAATGTGCTTGTTGTGTCATAGAGTTTGTGTTGTTTAGGGACAGAGAGTTATACAAACTACTGTAAACTTTGTTTAAAAATGAACGTAGATCAACAGATGCCAAATGTTCATGTGAAACAAGATACCACAACCAACCCAACCTCTAAAACAAACTCACAACAACTGTTGAAAGGAAATGGGAGTTGGTGGTGGTATTAAATGGAATTAGCAGCCTAGCTGGCGTGCCTGCACTGGGCATGACATGTGGAAACTTCCCACATGTCTCGAAAAGTTCCTGTGCCCTTGATTTGGACCCAGAGTACACTGGACCCCCTGTTTTCTCAACAGCAGCTTCCCTTTAGCTTCTCATAGCTTCTGTTTTGGAAGCTTTGTGTTGTAGGTCCAATTCTAGTTGTTCAAACTCTCACTTCCTGCGCTATCCACGCATGGAAACAACCGGCAAGAAACGATTTTTTGGCCACTTGGGGGCAGCAGAGACAAGTTGTGAAAGCAGACGTATGATCACTTTTTAAACTGCTGTGGTGAACTTGTTGGCAAACTGCTGATTATTTACATCTAGCAGTTATGGAGCAAAAGTTATGGAGCAAACTGTAAGCTAAAGCTAAAGCTAAACAATGAGCTAAAACTTGATAAAATGCTCCATAAAAAATTGTCACAAAATATAAACCAAAGTCAAACTTTAACGCCAAAAGTTTGCACAAATCAAAACACGTGACAGAGAATTTCACCTTGTGTTCAATGTGAGCACAGCTAACATGTTAGCATGTTACAGCAGAAAGAAGTCTCCGGTGTCTCCACTAGTTTTCCTACTTGCTAAGACTTATTTTCTGTACTTTTATCTTGCGTTTGATGGAGGTAAAATTCCCCTTTATTGTTTGATTCCAGGGTAAGTGGGTCAGTGCTATTGTAACCCATCTGATGAGGTGGATATGAGTAACAGTACACAGATGTGGCTTTAATGTGCACCAGGGTTATCTGTTCATGTAAAAAGAGGAGATGGGGAAAACCATCCCGACAGAGTCGTAGCATGCCATTTGTGAAGGTCATCTTTCTTGTGCAGGAATTCCCACTTCACAAGGCATAAAGTGACTTCCTGTGACAGAGGTATTGCATAACATCGAGCCAGTGTCCAGACCACCTCTGAGCTGAGCTCTGTGTTTGTCTGTCTTCACTGGAAAGTTTAGTACAGCTTTCTTTTTACTCTGGAGACCATAAAATATTGAGTCACCAGTTAAAGACAAAGTCGTGGTTAACTAGTTCTCACAGTTCTCGCTCCATGTGTCACAGCTTCAATTACTGTCTTTTTCCAGGGAGATGCTCGGTCATGATGTGGGCTAATGACTTTAACTCAAATCTCCAGAGTAACAGCGTCACATCAGTACATCATCCATGTGCTGCACTCTGTGGATGGATGAGAACCAATTAAGATCAGAATGATCTGTGGATTAAGGCTGATTACATCCACAGCAGTGGTTCAAATACTTGATGTGTCTGTTCATCTACAGAGGGAGTTTCTTCATCTACTGCACTGTCTGTCTGTCTGTCTGTCTGTCTGAGCACTGACTATCAGGGGACCTTTGGTTGTTTGACTCATTAGTATCTGGGTTCTCCAGTGAGGACACAGTTTGACACAACAACATACTGTGTTTCCTGCAGCTGAGGCCCACTGCTCCTCTGTCGCCTGTCTGCAGCTTGTGCAGAAATACTTCAGGCTTTTACTGAACCATGAGACGAGAGGCTCGATCATCCGTCAGTCAAATGTTTCATTCATTTAGAATTTCTTTCTTTTTTGGCCTTTTCACAGAGCAACATTTAAATGACTTTCAGTGAGTCTGATTGCAGTGATTCATTGTTGAATTCGCTGACTGATGATCGTGTCTCATTAAACCCTGTTTGTTATGAAGATATTTTATGAGATGTCACTTTGTTATATCGTTACTTCACTGTTTTATTGTGGATGCTCATGGTTTAAACCCTGACCTTTAAACCAACAATGTGTAGCTTTTGGCACAAGTGCATTAACTCCTGAGAGCAGGCAGTTGATAAATGAAAGAATAACTGAGCTAGCTTCATCTGCGTGTTACGCACCGTACGCCATTCTCCCCACTACAAGCCATCAAAATGATTTGGAAGCTGTTATTTTAAGATAAAAAAGTTGCATAATGTAGCTCAATCTAGCCTCACTGTCAAGCCAAAGTTTCAACTTCTATGCAAGATTATATGAATGCATCATCTTCAGCCTAATATATCACCTTTTATAATACCAACATATCAGCTTTGCAGATTTTTTTCCTCATATTTTGGGGCTGCAGTATATTTTCTTTTCTCTGTGCACATGAGAAAGCCTCGTTTCTGTAGCTGTGAGCTGGGCCGTACACTCTGTGATCTCTGACCTCAGAGCTGAATCCCCCAGATGTCTGCACTTGGCTCATCACAGCTCTCACACAGCAGTAACCTCTCACAGCTCTGGATGTGTGATTTATGCCACCTGTCAAAACTGCATAGTGAAGAGTTCCAACTATTCTTCCAGCTGTTATTGTTTTGTTGAGCCATCACAACTAATCTTTACACGGTCATCTCCGATGATGAATGGATTCTTGTAGCCGAGCGGTGTTGCAGCACATTGCTGCTGACACTGTTTTACTTGAATTCAGCTCGACTTTAAATCATAACTGAAACTGGATGAATCATATCCACTGTGCAATATCAGAATACCAGTAATGTGACTTTTAATAAAGCTGTGCAGTGTAGGAAGTGCACGCATAATTCTGACTCATTAGGAAAAGCGTGGCATGAGTAAGTAAATATTGTGTGAGTAGAAGAATAATTCTAAAGACAGGTAATGACATTTCAGTTCAGGAGCAGAGTAATAATATTTAATAACAGTTCCTGTTCTAGCAAAACTATTTTATCCAGGCTTGAAAAGTGGAAATGAAACAGAGCATGATGAGTGCATTCATCAGGCCTGTTGCTGCAGCCTCCATTTGTCCATCTGTGTTTATCTGACAAGGCCAAACTGGCACTTCTCTCACTCAGCCAGCTCTCGTATCATTATGTTTTGATGATACGAGTCGTCAAAAATAGACGCCAATGTTCCCAGAGGAAGAGTGTTTTAAAGTTTTAGGAAATAACTGTGAGGAAGCCGCTGTCGTTTTCGTTCTAAATGTCATCGTGCTCTGTTAATATCTGCAGTCCTTTACCAAAGCAGCTTCCTCAGATACATGTCAGACTCCAACAGGTGCACAGACAGAAAACGGAAAACCGAAAATATCCCTTTTCATTCCTGAAGGGAAACATGACTAAAAACACAGACGGATACTGTGGGAACGAAATCAGAGAAATTTTACTTTTCTCTGATTATCACTGGATGAAACTCAGTGGTTATTAAATTGAGTTTTTAACAGCACACTGAGAAACAGACGGTAACTGAAGTAAGGCTGTTCAGCTGCACTAACTACTAAACTGGCTTCCATGTGTTCTGGATTCTCCAGCTGTTTCCTCAAAGGTAAGATTTCCACTTACTTCACCAAAGACGTTCATGAACTGATTTTGCCACAAACTTAAACACTGTACCCGTACGAGCCCAGAGAACAAACTTACTTTAAATTCTACAAAACCACTAAAGCCTGAAGCCTTTACAACCTTTTTTTTAACTGATCTCCAGGTGTTCATGGTGTTAATTATAATTAGAATTCATCTGAAGGCTGTGCTGTGTCTGCTCCTTCTTCTCCTCACAGAGAGAGGACAGCACCAGTGCTCAGGGTGCAGTTTGCATTATGAATGACCAGGCTTGTCCCCAACGAGCCAAAAGAAAAAAAACACAAGGCAGAACAATAGAAATAGAAAGTGTGGAAGTTAAAGTCCTTCCTGTTCTTCTGCCCTCTCCTCAGGAGAGAGAGAGACTTAAAGTGGGAAATGGATTTCAGGCCATTGAAGACCTGAGAGCACAGGAAACTGAGAGAAAAAGAAGGAAATGGTCAAACATTTTTGTGGGGACGCTGGTGTCAGCTCTCCAGACTGAGCTTCAGCATGTTTCCACTTTGAAGATAAACAAAACGGCATTGTTAACGTATGTCGCAGACGACATCGGTCAGCAGACCGAAGAAAGGGAAGGAGTCGATAGAGGAAGGAAGTCTGACGAGGAGAGAGATACTCTGTCTGAATGTCAGACGGAGACATTTTTCCCAAGCCACTAGGTTTATAAAAAAATAATAAAAAAAGGTTCTATCTTTCACCAGTTTGATCTTTCACTTGAGAATTTGCCCTTCGTCTCCATCTGCAGGGAGAGGGCAGCAGGTCCTGTCTTTAAAAACCGAGCTCCGTGAAATGAAATCCAGATGCGATCCCAGAAAATTCTCACAGAAGCAGAAGACTAAGAAGTATGCATCGCAGGGGAAAGCATACAGGGACATACCATGAATAACAGATATCCTGATGGGGGAAACATGACAACCCACAAGTGTTATGAGAAGGATGCATTTTTCTTTTTCCTTTTTTTCCCTGAGAGAAAGATATTCCAGTGCAGAACAGGGATATCCCTGTTACACAACACGGTAAAACTGAACGTTGGAGTTATGAGCGCTGAGTAGATCAGATTTTTCTATAAATGGAAAGCAAACAAACAGAGTGTAAGTTCACGTCAGCGGCTGAAACGTGGACAGGCCGAGGCACAGGTGGCCTCCGGCTCAGACTCAGAGTTACCAGGACAACTGACGACCTGCTCACATGTGTTGGGTGAACCTTCGTCATGCCTCTTCCTGTGAGGCCTTTTAGTTTTAGGTTGTGGGGGTGGTTACATATCACACTGTACAGGCTCAGAGTGGCCTGTATGTTATTAAGAACAAAGGGTACTGCTCAGAATTAAGGAGAGTAACTAACTGTTTGCCTGAGGGGAGGAATGAATGAAGCCACATTTCATCATGATTATGAACAATCAGACATTTTACATGTGGAACTAAACAAAGACTCACATCAACAGATTCAGAAATGACTTGAAGAATTCAACCTGCTTTAAGAACTGCAGACTTCAGTGTAATACTGAGCAGACAGGTCTGAAGTTTAATGAGGATTCACATATAGAAATTATTTACAGTCTGGATTTTTGAATGTGAGGTTTAAATGACGAGAATTTCTAAACAAAATATGAAAACTAATGATGAACGCTCTTTACATGTGCACACATTAGCATTTTCAGACCTATGGATCCCAGCGGTCATTAGGAACATGCAGGATAATAAGCGACCTTATTAGCTGCAGCTGCACCGTCAATCATTTAGGATCAAACTGGGTCTTCACTACACATCAGCAAACATAATTACCAGGGTTGTACCAGGGAGTAAAGTTTTACAGGCCAGTATTCAATAATCAATGAGCACGTTTTTCTATATGTGACCTGTTGCCATCCATGTCACTGTGACCAGGAAAAGAAAATCCCTGTGTGGAGAGGACGGCAGCAACTAAACAAAAACCAGACCCTGTCACATGTGGATGTTACGGCCTTTACACCTCCCTGATGATTAGAAAAACTGAAGGTAGCTTTCTGTTCACTGGTTTTATGTTTCAACATAAAAACTTGATGAATGAATCCTGAGGTTTATGAGCACGACTCATAAATGTAGAAATACAGAATAATACAAATACTACTAAAACTTTTCACCCAGCTAGCTAGCTAGCCAGTACGTTAACATGAGATGATGTCAAATGCAACTTTATTTACAACACTTTCAGGTACAATAACTGCACAGCTGCAGCTGTGATTTAGATCTCCTGAATCAACAACTGAGACGCTGATTCTACATCAAACTAAATGATGTCAAATGGTCTTAAATTCACAATTAGCGTTATATCAAGAATGATACGATCCCTACAGTCACTGGTCAGGAGCTTAAAACCTACAAACAGCAGCTGCACTGATGATGAATGTGAAGGGCAGATTAACAGTGTGTGACAGACATGTACATATGGGGTAGGAAAAGGTTTCAGCGCTGGTATTCTGGCCCTTTTCTGCTCGGTTGTATTCAGAAGACCTTTTGTGACAAAGCTCAACATCTCTTCATCATCAGCTTATTGTTGCATTATGTCCCAGATCCACAGGGCTCCTGCGAGACAGCTGTGGCTATTCCAAAAGAAAATAGGCTTTGGCAGGGAAACAAAAGGAGCCAAAGGGCAGTGAAAATGCTCGACTTGAGGTTTGCTCATAGTCAGATTGTTTCTCCCCCCCCTCTCAAACAACCCCCTGCTGTCTAGAGATAACAGCGGTACAGTTCAGTCTGGGAGATGGCAATGTCATGGAGAGAGGGGAGGTAACAGAGACCGAGGCTACAGGAGAAAATCTGAGGTTGCAGAATGTCCTGCTGTGTAGTCAGCAGATCAGTGGCTTTTCTCTTAGAGATATTGTATTATACTGGTCCACCAAAGTGGCTGTAATTTCAGCCCAAGTTGTTCTTTTGTAAAACAGGGCAGTTTCTGGTCGACTGCATTAACACTGCGTTGAGGGAAAGGCTGGTGAGACTGAATGAGATCATTGGGAGGCTGACATGCTTTATGACCATGGACCATTGGCTAACATTAGAGTTACATAAGAGCAAACATTTCTACACCGAGTGTTTCAATGACGATACCAGACAGGAGAGGGGAGTCAGATTGTGAAATGAGCAGTGTAGTTAGGCCAACAACTCACACCACCTCTCATCTTTGGGGAGCTAAATGTTTGGGAAGGGGAGTATTACAAAGTACACACTCTTCCTCTTCTTCTTCTTCTTTTTTTTTTTTCCATCCACCACACTCAGCTCCCTGAAGGGATCATGTCAAGTATCATTATTGTCTCCATCCCTGTAACTTAAATGGACTGTACTTCTGGTGCTTTTGCTCTTGATTTCAGCTTCAGCCATCTCATTTTCCATTATTCCTCATTTGAATTAAATATGAAATCTGAAATGTTACATTAAAGGCCATATGCAGTTCTCTTAAATATATTTTAAATAAAACCAATCATCCTGTAAACAGCGATTTCAGTAAGTATTCAGACCCCTTCACTTTTTGTGTTTTATATGTGCATGTTTATCATTTTCTGCTGCAAAGTTTTTTTCACCATCCCCTACCTAAAAATACCACTGTGTAACGAACAGCTATATACTGACTATATTTCCCATGAGGAATATATGAGGGATGCAGCTATTGAAAAACTGACATGCCTGTTGACTCCCAGGCTATAGTTAGCCAGTGAGAGTAATATGTCAGTACTCATCAGAAAATGTCTCAGATGGGAACCAGGGTAAAGTCTTCTCTTAGCTGAATAAATGAAATATTAATTCCCAGCAGTAGCAGTCATTTACCGATGCATATATGTGACTTTCCTGCCTCTCTCTTCAAGTACTTACAAACCTACACACACATAACGTCCTCACAGGAAAGATGCCTTGAAATATATTCACAAGGACAACCACATATTAAGAATACAACATAAAGAATCACGATGTACACAAGCTGGGATCATTCAACATAGTTTTTCGTGTTTGTAGACCTACATGACTGCATGAGTCACCAGAAACTAAATACTGCACCTCATGATTTAGAGTAATCTACATGAGGAGAAACAGACGTGCACATGTTGAAATTAAAAACCTTACAGTTGTACAGAACGGCAAACCCTCAACAAAGGGTAAAGAGAGGATTTACTCTTATCATACTGCATCTTCCACATGGCCATACTGCTATAGATAGCCTCCTCTTCCTGACTTCTCAGTGTAACCCCTAACAACATTATTTGGCTCAATTAAACTGACATTTGAAACTTTGCCTCAGTCTCACATTATCCCATTTTGAGCCGCAGCTGCACGTACACACAATCGTCTGTGTGCAGCCACCAATTTGCAATTTAGCCCTATCTCTGTAGCTAGGAGGAATGATTTATTTTCATTATTTTCAAAGTCAAATGCTGCCTGTCTGCTTATTGTTTTGCCGATAAACCAGAGCTGGCTCGCCCTCAAAAGACTGTTCAATGTTGAAGCGGTTTTATTTTAGCTTTCATCATTGGTGCTCTATCATTTCCTTCTATCATTAAAATAAAAAAACAAGAGCCATAAAGCAGATGTTTTAAGAGTTCACATCCAGGAACCGAGCAGAGTTCACGTGAGCTCTCCTTTTCTGACCCTTATCTCACTCCGTACAGGTGTCGGACAACAAACATTGCAGCTCAAACACATTATGCCAGCATGGAGTCCGCTTCCTTTTATTTGGACAGCTGAGGCCCTGCTCACAGCGGCTGAAAGGCACCAATGATGCGCTGGCATTACCGAGCAGATGTGGGACCTTTGCAGTCAGATGACCATGAGAAAATCAAGTAAGATAAACATGTGTCCTTGGGTTTGACAAATTGTGTTTTCATTCATTAACTGCTGTCATATCTTTTACAAAGTGCTTCGGGCTGTTTGATTGTCAGACTCCACACACTGCTACAATTTCCCATGACTCGACAGTCACCTCTCTCACAGTAAGCTCCGGCAAAATGGACATAGCTAATAGAAATTTTATTCTGTGACAAGAAAGGTCATAATTATACCTGGACGACCTACTGTCTCAGTAAAACTGGAATATCAGTTGTTATTTTTTTTAACCACTGGGGGGCAGCAAACAAGCTATATCATCACCTTTTAAGCTAATTCCCTCTTCTTTTAACTCTGCTTTTGGTCTCCACTAATTCTGCAGGGAAGTATCTGATTCATCACTGCTTGATAGCTGCTAACTTTGTCGACTGATGCCTGACAGATGTTGTATTAGCGGTTGTGTTCAAAACAACACTAAGAGAGCGATGAGAGTGAATGAAAAGCGGTGATGTTGCATGCCAAAAACAACAAAAGATGCTAAAATGCTACAAAGGACTGAAAGCAAAGGGAGTGATCGACTTTAATCAAAAGTGAAAAATCTGCCTCTGACCTTCAGAGACCATCAAGCACAAGCAGACAGATACACACAAACAGGGAATCAGCAACCATCTGTCAAGTGTGTGTCTGAAATGAAGTGGAACTTGGAAAACAAGTCAATGTCAAGAAACGTTCCCATCATCAAAGCTAATCTCACATAACCGAGGGTCTGTGAAGCATTTAACCACCACAGGCCACAGACAGAGTGAAACCCAGTATCCTCACCAAGAGGTTCTTGTGACATACATTGGGCCCAGAACAGCACAAGAAACAGCTGCTCTGCATTTGCACCCAAAGACAAATAAATATTGAACACTGTCTCAGCTAAACTTTAGAAGCTACGCTGGAGTTCAGTCCGTGCAAGGGCGAATGTTTGTATGTAATTCAGTCGGCTGTAAAGGGCTGTAACAGCAAGTCCACCATCATAAATCAATTTGGCATTTTTTGAGGCTTTAAAGCTATCAACAGACATCTTTGATCCACCCTGTCTGCAGAGCACATGTCCCAGTTTCTATTGTTCACGGCAGAACAATAAGAATCCCTTTGTCTTGAAATTAAGAGGAAGAAATCAGCACTAATGGAAGCTGGGGTTGTGCCATTAACTAATTATTTAATTTAAATAGATGCTCTGTCTCGTTGTACAAGTTTTTTAGCAACGCTGGCAGTGGGCATCTCTGGGCTGGAGGAGGGGGTCAGTCCACCACTTTGGCTCATATCTCAACAACTGTTTGATGGACCGCCATGAAATTTGGTACAGATGTTTAGGCACCAATGACTTCTTTATCAGTTACTGTGAGTTTATCAGGTTACTTTCTATATTTGTGTTAGGCCAATGGAGACTTCAGACGCAGACCAACAGAAGGTCTTGGTGGCAGTGACCTCAGATACCAAAATCTTGACCCCAAATCCTGATCAAGACAAAGTATTTAAGGAAAAAAGGTTTCACTAATTAGTTTTATGCAGTCAGGTTTCTCCATAACTTTAGTTTAGTTTACTTTAGTTAATTCATTTTAATGGCATGTTGCTGATATGGTAAAGAAGAGATATAGCTGATACACATGAAAGCCTGTTTAGGTAATGTGCATGTTTTGACTGCTTCTGATTCAGTGACTGATTGATTTGCACCATGTGAATCAAGAGAACAGTACAGAGGAGTGTTCTATGTATTTGCAGATTTGTAAATCAAAGACACATTTTAGCGAGAGTAGATTAATAGTTGAGGAACAGAACTCCTGGACATAAATCCCCTCATTCTGTCAGAACCTAAAAAGGTACAGCAGGAAACGGGCTTAAGTGTAAGCCTACATGCCCAGCACTTCCATAGGTATCTGTGTGTGACACAAACAAAATGTAGGAAGCGAGATGACACTTGAGACGGAACAATCTCTCAGGGTATCCATGTCTACCCCCTTTTCAGCTCGGGGCTATTTCTGAACCCGTTTACGCCAAGCAGTGCTATTTTAGGTGCTATTTTTTTGAGCATTCAGGGGAAGGGGGATTGTCTCACGGTAACTCCAAGAAACAGAATTAAAAGGATATAATGTGACATACATAGATTTCTCCAGACACCTGTCCAACATACGGCCTCCTGACCCAACCATCAACTGCACAAACTTCCATTCTCTTTGCAGTTAAAGCAGAACTGGTAATATGACTAAATTAATTCACTCAGTATAAATCTGTGAGGGAAAAAAAAGCTGGTGGATATTCTTTTTCTTTGTTATTATTATTGTAACAAATCCCATTTGATGACTGCAGCCAAAAATAAATTAACTCTGCTAACAAGTATTCCCTGAGTCAGCAAAGCCGGGTAAGGTCTCTGTGCAGTAGATCTCAGCTATTGTTCAACCACAACAGCTACGTAGCACTCCACGACTGCAAATAGTCCCCAACAGCACTATTAGCTGCAGTCTGAGTAGCTATTTCTAAAGACTACAGAGCCCACAGTATTAAAGATTTTCATCTTCCAAAACAGTTAGCTTGGGGCTGAGTGTAGGGAAGTTTATTTCACCATCAATAAAAAAACAATATATTCCTCAGCTACAGTGTTTCAGTACAAGTTATTAGACTTTCTTTAAAACAAACAACAATGATGAAATGTGCTTTGCTATCTGCTATCTTTGCTATGGGGACGAAATGCTGGTCCCCACAGGATTAACCATTAACCTTGGTTTGTGGTTAAGGTTAGCACTGAGGACTGGTTTGTAGAGGTTATGATAAATCTACAGATTACTGGGTTTTTTGGCTGCTTGGCATCACAACAAAAATCTTTGGCATTACACATTTATTGTATGATACTGACAATACGAGCACATTTCCTCTACCACTTATCATACTGTGCCTCTTAGACTTTCCTCTGTACAAACTTAACGAACTGAAGCTCCAACACCTTTATCTCTGCCGCTGAGGAGGATTTTTGTCATGTTTGGAAACCCTTGTAAAACACACAGGACAAGCATGCCTGCTAATAGCCTGCTGTTAAAACAAATAGTGTCGAGCTGGCCTCTTGCCTGTGTAACAGATACCCCCCTTTTCACCGCCGGGTTGCATTCGCTGTCTGGCCTGGCGGGGGGTTCACGTTTCGAAAGCTTGGCGGTGCAGCGGCATGTGAAAAATGTCCCCCATGTTGGGACGGCAAGAGAAAAGTAGAACAATAGGGCAGGCTAATGTACTCTGATGTTTGGTGCCATATTCCATGAACATCAGGCCTTTGTCAACAATAACTCTGAGTGGACATAATGATGGGTTACTGTTACTCTTAATTTTAACTGATGCCGTGTAACGAGGCTCTGCTCATCAAGGAAAATCACAGAGTAACCACACAACACTGTCAGGATGTCATCTGAAATTTAAAAGGATTAATTCCAGCTAATCGATAGTAGTTCATCATGAAATTCATGTGAAGATGTTCTCTGACTGGGGACCAGAGGAAGGTCTGGGAAAGCATCCCTTATAGACCAAATTTAAAGGAGAAAAAAAAGGAAAGATGCCATTTAATCAAAGACAGTTAATCTGTGGGAAGTCTAGTTGTGCCTTGTCTTTAAGTTCAGGTGTGTTAGGGGTCAACTTTAACAAATCAGATTAAACTAAACACAAAATTTAACTTTGTAAATTCTTCATCGATTCAAGTCTCAGAACTGTACTGTACTTGTACTGTAAAAGTTCTGCCAAGTCTTCAAGAGGTAAGATCCATAAAAATGTTAGAGAAACATGTGGTAGTGAGGCAGTCACCCATTTCACACGAGGTGTTTGTCATTCACTGTCCCCCATAGACCAGTGCTAATCCTTGCTGGTGTTTTATGATCTACCAAGTGCGTCAGACTGTTTCCATTCCAAACGGATTCTCCACCTTGCCTCTGCACTCTTACTCCACACATCCAGAGTTCACTGGTCCGGAGCCAGATACCCAAGGCCTCTCTCTCTGGGGGAGGGAGGCAGGGGTGTTACTGTGAGCAAGTCAGAAATATTCATGTTCACCTGCCAGTGTTCCTACGTACTGACAGAGCAGAGGCAGCTGGACGAGATCCTGTCCACAACCATTCATTGTGAGTTATGGTGTGGAGGTTTAATGACCTGCCTGGGTAAACCCTACACACCCTGATCTGGGATCCAGTTATAGGTGATGCAAATTTATTTGCCAACCATGTCTAATATACAAGTTTGGAGGAGAAAGGCACCAAGAGGTAACATGGTGCGTCGCTTTAAGAGCTGATGGCAGGATTTTACCAAACTTACGGATGTTCGGAGATGAGGCTGTTTTTAGCATTAACATGTTTCTGTCTCCAGAGTGAGAGTCAAACTTCTAATTTGCCAGTGAGTGAAAATTCTTGAAAGTTGAATCATAATTCTGTGTACAGTGTGTAAGTACACAGTGGTCAGTACTGTCAAAATTTGCACAGTTGTGACCTCTAGTGGTTTGGTAGATTATGTGCAGCAGCCTGCTTTTAGTCAACTGCACTGACGAGGCTTTTTTTTTTTTTTTTTTTTTTTTTAAATCAACTTTATTTATAAAGTTCCTCCTCCCTTCAGTTTATACACAGGGAACATCAGTTACTCACAGAAATAAAAACAGAAGAGATTCTGTTGAAAATAGGAACAAAAGAATTGAAAAGTTGAAATAATAAAGCAACAAGAAAGGAATGTACAAGTAGAGGAAGTTGAGACATTAAAATAACAATTAAATAGAAATAAGGAGCAAATTATAATAGAGTAAATTATATCCAGAGATTATATATAGAGTTGTGTGATATGGGGGGGGGGGGTTTGAGCTTTATATACATCTATTGAATAGAGAAAATATATCTATATTTTTGTGCATTTCACTTGATGACGATACTGTTAACTAGAAATTTAGTGTTTGGTCATGGTGACTCCTAACTGGATGGATTGAGAGAAATCTTATTATGGAGCTCAGCCAATCATGAAGGATTTCCAGAAGTTTTGGATCTGTCACAAACATAAAATAAGTGCTCTGTTGTTTCCAGGTTCATGTGGGTCTGCCACGGTGCATCGCTTTAAACGCTGCTGCTGCAGGGAATCATGGGACGGCATTCTCTTTTCCTCTCATAACGGACGGACCAGTGTAGCGTATGCTAAAGGAGATAAGACAGGAAGCACTGAAGCCCCTTTCCTGAACATTTGGAGAATTCAAACGGCTGACGCTTTGATTCTTCCAGAACATTTCACTCAGTCTGGAACCTTACTAAGAAAAAAAAAAAAAAAAAAAAAAAAGAGTATTCGACCTCAGCCAATGTGTGGTACATGATCTGTCCCATGTGCATCTAAAAAAAGGAGGAGCAGATTTAGAAAATATATAACTCAATATTCTGTTCAGGAAAATTACCTGAGCTGCTGAATTCAACACTGCTCAGCACCAGTGTTCAGTTATTTCTCTGAGCAGTGGGTAGGTGTTGTGAAGTTCAGGATCTTTGAGAAGTTCAACGAAGTGAGAGCAGGATTTTGGACCTTTGTTAATAATTTGATCGATCAGTTTGGTGACAGTTTCTCCTGGCGATGGGATAGACATCAGATTTTGATACTGAATGCGTGTGACAATATCTTTGGCATCAACATGCTGCAGAATGAAGGAGTGATCCGCACTTAGGCAGTCGATGAGCTCCACCTTGTGCTTCCTGAGCGTTTTCACAGCAGGGTCCTGTAAGAGACAGCAGGTTGTTTGCCTTTTGTCTGTTTGTTTTGGGTATTTTTTGTATGAAATGGGGAAAGTGCACTTTTTGTTGTGTCTTGGACACTATTTTTCTATGTCAACATGCAGTCTGAAGGTTCTGCCTGTAGAAACAGGAAGTATTTTCTCAGTGTTTGCTGCCTGTCTCCTCGCACAGGCCAAACACAGGCCTGTACAGGGTGATACGACTTCAATTTCTGTCCCATATGAAATTAGAGCCAGGAGACAGTTAGAGGTTCGTTACTAAGCTAAGACTCATCTGTCTGATCTGTACAAAAACAGACATAAAAAATGACATACTGTGTTTTCACTGGGAGATATTTACTAGACTATCTCTTCACAACAAGTGCAAAGTATTAATGTGATTTGTCAGAGGTTAATGTCATGATCTGACGGTTCAGCCTGACTTTAAACTACAGAGGCATCACTGAGTTTGTTCCATCATGACTAACTCTAAAAACCAAACCAACCTATCAGTGTGTATGTTAGTGTTTGAGCGTTGCTGACACTGTGTCCTGTACCTGAGAGGAAGGCAGAGGCTCAGTCTCCTCTACTGTGCCTGAGGAGAAAGCAGAGTCAGGATTCACTGAACTTTCCAAACAGGAATTTGTCTTTTGTTGTTAAATGTGACACTGACACAAAGTGACATGTACATTATTAGACAGTTGGTAAAATGTTACCTGAACGTACATGAGATGACTTCAGAGTCACCGACAAATTGACATCACCGTCGAAAGTGCAGTCACATATTCTATCAGCACCTATTACGCTGTTATCGAGCGCAGTGTAATCTGCTTGGGAACCTGTCCAGCAACTATTCCCTGAACAAGAAAAAAAAACTTGTTTTCAAAATGCTCAAACCAAAGCACAGCGACGTATCACACAACTCTTCTTAAATGATTTAACTCTACAGAGAATATCTGAGAAGTATTAACACTCACCAGGCTGACTACTTCCTGGACCACTCTCTATTTCAATCCTCTTGTTGAGGGATTTTCCTTTCATATTTGTTATTTCTCTGGTGGAAACAACACTGTTACCAGCAGCAAACACTGTTGGAGGAGGTGGACCTGTAAATACAAAATAAAAATATATATACATATATATCATAACCTCTGTGGTGCTGTCTGTCAGAGGACGTTATAATAATCTTTACAGACTGATCTTTACCTTGAGTGAAAAGCTGTGGCAGCTGCTCGTAACAGTGTTTGATGCTGCTTCAGGATGCCCAGGAACGTCTGACAGACATCGTCTCCTTTTCCAGTTATTATTTTCATAAGTGCTCTCATTTTCTCTAAGCCACTGTTTTGCTTTTCTATCTTCAAGGATTCATTCCTGGTTAATATATCCCCACACTTATCAATTATGAAATCGGGGTTAGTGGAGAGGCACAGACAAAGTTTGTCCTGCACTGACTTCAGCTTGTCCATGACCTTGAGAGAGGACAGAAAGTGTTGGCAGTCAGAGAGTCAGGCACTTTGACAGCTGTGATCAGCTTATAGAATTACAGTGTGTACGTTTTAGTGCACATGACAAACTTCAGTAATCGACACTTTAAAGTCATTAGTTGGTGCTCACACAAAGAGCCACACGGTGCATTCACTGCACATGATATTATAATGACTATAAATGTCCAGAATGTAAAGTTTGCACAAGTGACATTAATACATATCACCGCATATGAGCAGACATGTTACACCAGCAGTAAACTGCAGCCGCAGCGTAATTCAGGTGAACTTCTCCACAGACCACAGTCTCTTTATGACAGAACAAATAATAATAATAATAATAATAAAACATGTCTTACCTTTATTTCTCTGTTTCTTGTCTTTGTTGGACGGACCAGTCGGTAAAAAGACGACGTTTCTTCTCGTGGACAGAAACCGAAAGCTCGCGGTTTCCTGCCTCTCTTCACTGCGCACACTCACAATGTGAAGAGCAGCGGGCGCGCGGGTACTTCCGCGTTTTCTCTCGTTGTTTACCATGTCAGTGTCCCGCTCGTAAATGTGGGTCTACATCCACCAGGAGAGGCGGTGCCGTGAAGTCTTTATCCAGAAGGTTTATGAAATATCCCGCTGAACTGAGTTTAAGTTCTATCAGAAATCCCTAAAACTTCTAAAAACTTCTCACTGGAATGAATGGACATTAGGCTGAACTCGCCCCGTGTAAGTTTATTGTTTATTTCTTATTGAATTCGCTTGATTTGATTGATTTTCTGTCATTTGATCGAACCTGTTGACGCTGAGAGTTGGAAATGTTGCACCATGTTGAAAAGTTCTTTGTTTGTTTCTGTGTTTTTTACTTTGCTGATGCCTTATTGACGATTTGGATTATATGCCGCCATGTTTGTTTGTGAATAAAGGACGATAAATAAGTAAGAATAACAGGTGTGTCTTACCTGAGCTGCAGCAGTGTTTCAGCAGAGGGCAGAGCTGAAAGACCTGGTGGGGATGCCGGGGAGAAGGCGGGTGAGGTGACCGGGTTGAGGGTCATGACTGCGGGGAAATGTCGTTTCCTTTTGTCGGGGGTTGGCAGACGTGACGCAGGGGATAATGGGACAGAAATAACATGACTTACATGTAAATGTCGGAGGACTGGACCGAGTTAGATGGACGGAAGTCAAACACAGCTCATGAGACGCCGCCATTTCAGCAGAGAGGATTTAAAAACTCTGGGAGCTCACGACTGATTGGTCTCAAGGTGAGCGCGTTTGTTTGGTGATTGGATGGAAACAGAAATCAGCAGGTGGAGCTAAGAGATGGCGGGAAAACTGTGTCATGCGCAGAGGGATGAATTAACTTAAACTTCATGTCTACAGCACATCATGTCCCGTCAATCTGCGATCGTGTCTATATGAATAATAATAATAATAATAATAATAATGATAATTTTACTGTATCTAGATAGAAGAAGTTACATTAAATGTTAAAGAGTGAACAAGTTGTGATAGTATTTATACACTGCAGAGAAAACTACCCAAGGTCATTTTTATTCATTTGTATTAAAATAGAATTGATATAAATTATTCACTTCATGACAAAATACTCCAAAACAAGCACCAACAGACTGTATAATACAAGCACGAGCATAATGAACTGATGTTATTAAACTAACATAAGCATTCAGACATTTGAACTCTCACTCTGTTTCTAACTGTTCCTGTTAATCCCAATAAAACTGCAGTGGCTGGAAAATCTATGGAAGTTATCAGTATGAAAATGTTACTTGACACTGAAAACAATGTGATTTATTATAGTTTAAAGTCGAGCGCTGACACAGGAGATAAGAGACGGGGCAGGCTGTTAAAAAGCAGGTGGGGTATGACACATTTTTGGCTGTAATGTTTAACATTACCCAACCTGTGTCTGCTGAGATGGGGCTGTACAAACACTGATATGTAAATATTGAAGCAGTAATGGAAAGAAGTCATTTGTCACAGACAGAACTGATCGTAACCTCTGAGGTCTGTTCAGAGTTTTCACTGTGGAGGTGTGTGTTTGCTGCTGGATGAGCTTTTGACAAACGTAGCGTTGCGCTCCAGCGTGACAGGCCTCCGTCCGGACGACTGGTTCAGTTCGCTCATGTCCACCCCCGAGTCCAGACTGGTTTCTCGGCTCTCCACCGGCCTCCGTCTCCTCTGCTGCTCTGACACGGCGTAGTGGATCTCAGCTGCAGGTTTGCCCTCCAGTGATACGAACCAGGCCCGGGGAGGCTGAGGCGAGGGGATTTTAGAGAGTTCTGCCAGGGCGTGCACCGAGTGCCGGCTGTCCCTGATTTTATTCAGAGTCCCTGGGACTGACACAGGACTCTGGGAGGCTGAAGTGAGCCCTGGAAGTGTTGGTGGAGGTCGCTGCCTGAGAGCCTGCTACAGCTCCCAGCTGCTCCTCACTTTCCACCTCCTGGTTCTGGGTCAGGCCTTTTGGCAGCGTCTGGGTGAAGCTGTCTTTGCTCGGCGGCTCAGCGGCACCACCGTTTGAAGCCCCTGCACGGGGCAGAGTGGCCGACTTGCTCCACTGGGGCAGTTCCTCCCCCTCGTCCAAATGGAAGAAGGCTGGAGCGTGAAGGATGGCGACAGGCTGGTTGTAGAAAAACAAGTTCTCAGTCAGAGATGCTGCAACTCTCATCTGCTCTGCAGATTTGCCTGAACGAATCACATCGCTGGGATCAGAGTTCAGGTCCAGGTCAGTACACTCCAGCATAATAGGCCACAGCACTGGGGTTAGCTATTACACTGCTACTGTGCATTGAATGAACAGAGGAGCTGTGTCGATTGTCCCCTGTCTCTGTGAATGACTGGTTCATCCCGTCCTCCCCCACTTCATCATCACAGGTGGAGGTGGTCTGGTCTTTTCTCGTCACTGCTCGGATCTTCTTCGTCTGAGTTTCACTCAGGGAACGTCTGCAAACGAGACAGAACGTTTGCTTTAAGCAGAACCAGGCCAATCAAACACTGATTACACAGATATTAAAACACATTCACTTGAAGAGATAATTGCTTTTTAATGATTTATGGAATTTGTTTTACAGGTAAAACTCAACTTGAAATGATCAAATAATCAGAGACTGGAGGATGGGAAAGACACAACCAGGAAGTGCATCTTACTCTCAATGATCACATTAACATCAGCACCATCTGGACACGACCAGAGTGAGATGGAAGCCTTTGTTACCTGCGATAATACAATAATCCAACCAGAAGACAGACGACAACAAGAAGCATTCCTCCGAGGAGAAGCATCAGGAGAGATGAATGGCGTAAGATGAAGTCGATGGGAACGGCAAGTCCAAAGAAACCTGAGGCAAAGGTGGAACAGTCAGGAGAAGTTTGAACAGAGAACAACCATCATTCTTTCATTTCCATTTGAAGTGATTATCATGACACTGGCATGTCACAGCCATGTATGAAGGGGATGGTAGGAGAAAACAACAGAATCCTGAACTCTACATACAGGATTTTAACTGAGCACTTACCTCTGGTTGGTGACAAAGGTGCTGCAATCCAGTAGCCGAGGTGAGGAGCTGTGAACGTCCACAGGAGTTTTCCATCCACTGACACCACCTTTCCTAGTCCCTTCCTCATCCATCCACCTGGATGAAGCAAACGACAAAACAAACACATCATCTCCAATGACTACAGCTGCCACAGTCTGCTCAGACCTACACATAAACAGACTGCACCTGGTGACTCGTCAGATTTAAAGTTAGCTGAAGTTAATGAATTCACAGAACAGTGTTCATTTGAAGTTCGTTTCAGTCAGATGTCTGTAACGAGTGAGTCACGGTTAAACTCGCCTCCTATCTAGACCGAACAGACAGACCTTATAAGACAACTTTTTCTTCCAGGCATCAAACTGTGACACTAATAAGACGTGATGAGTGATTCTGCATTTAGGTTACAACCGCCCTGTAGACTGATTGTAGATTGATTTTGTGTACTGTATGATGATTTGTGTTTCTACTCACCAGTGGTCCGGTTAAAGAACCACGCTGGAACAACGTTTGAAATCTGGAGTCTGACGGCCTGTCAGGAATACTGAGGCTGATCTGAATGGGTCCGCTCACATGTAACTCTGTGTCCCCTGAGAAAAGCTGCACGCTGACAGCCGCCACCGGGCTCAAATCCACACTGACGTATCCTTTAAAACATGAGACGATGTTTAGGAGAAGCTGAAAAACCTCACTTTACTCACCTTTTTCTTTTCTTAAATGAAACTTTCATTTAACTAAGTGGTGTCAGTGCAACTGAAACAATAGTCTGACTGACAGTATCGACTGCTGCTTGGATAATGTCGTCAAATAACGACAGACTGACTGCACCACTCCTTAAGCAGTGTCAGTGTGTTGTGCAGAATTTATAAGAGATTTCTTGCATCTCTTGAAATCATTCTTATTATTTAACTTAAAGGCAGAAAGACAGAAACATTTCTTGTGAAAGTTGGTGCTGGTCTACAGCCCATTCATTTCTCTCTGTCAGCTACTCTGCCTCAGTGTCTGTTTATATCGTAACGACCACCAGATGGCACCAAACACAAAATATTCCAGAGTTTCAGAGAACGTTCCTCTCCATGTGCACAATTAAAGAGTGAAGTGAAGAACTACATGTGTATTTAGTGCTATTATTAACTATTAACTGTTTTTAGAATTATACTATGAACTAAAAGTGATTATTTTGAAGACATACTCCTACCTGATTTACTGCTTATGATGCCCACAGTGTTGCTGAAGCTGCCGTCGTCTGGTGACAGCTGGGGAATGGTCAGGTAGGCTTTAACAGAGGTGACGTTCCTGCTGTCGGTCAGATTCAGCAGGCTCTTGGGAAACTGGACGACAGGACTGCGACGAAACATCTGTAAATAAAATGTGAAAAATACTGGCTGTAAAGGGTTTGCATATGTATGTATTTGCCCTTTAACGCAGCTGTATTTAGCTGCTATAATGTACTTCCTTACATGAAAACCTGCGCAGACAGGCAAAGACACAGAGAGGAAGAAGAAGAGTAAGTGAATTCATACAGTACCAGATGTTTTGCCAGTGATGAGGACAGAGTCTTCAAAGAGCCAGATGTTCCCTTGGTTCAGTCTGAGCAGTGACATGGTCACTGAGGAAAATACTGCCATGAAAGTAACAGAGGAAATATGATAAATCAGCATGGAGTTGGTTTAAAAGATAAACAGCTTCTCCACTAGATGGCAGCATTACATTGTGTTCTATCATGTTTTTATCCTGGGGGAAACGGGGGAAGGCTCACAACAAACATAAGTTTAAAGATAAGATTCAGTTCTTTGCATCGCAGCACTGCAGAAGGCAACGAACAGTGAGAGACAGATGACCACACACACTCCATATGTGGGCTGTAGAATGATCCCTGTGGGTGCTGCCGCCTAATGAGGTGTCAAACAGCGGTGAGGAGCAGAAACTGGCCAAGCAATGACAAGCAGAGAGGTTAGAAAATCACTGAGGTCAGTTTTTTACATGATAGCGTTTGAAGTGTCTCAATCAGAAGAAACAAACACAAACACCACACAGTCCACAGCTGATAGAAGCTGCAGCTGCTCAGCGATTCCTCAGAAGGTGGAACAGTGTAACTGGGTTAATACGAAGCATGAAGGACAGTCTGAATGAGAGCCAATGATAAATAAATACAACATTGCTTTTCTTATATTTCTACACTTGATGAAGCTCAGTAACTGTGGTGACTTTAATCACAGACACACATCAAACATCTTACTCTGGCGTTCTGCTGGTTTTACAGGGCAGCAGTGTGTAAATGTAGCCATGCCTGCTGGCCACCAGTGTGATCGGCAGCCCACTTTGGTAAGGTACACGAAGCAGAGCAGCACCGTCCTCCCCGGTGAGGGCGGCGTGGGCCCTGCTGTAGTTGATGTAAACCTCCACCAGCGCTTGGCTCAGGAACTGACGACTCAGCACGTCGCTAACCTGGACCTTCAGGTTAAAGTCAGAACCTGGAGGAGGGGAGGATAAAGTTGGATTATGCTCAAGGCAAAGATGCACTTCAATCTTCTCTGCATTATAAGGTGTTCCTATTATTTAGTCCACACCTGTTATGCAGTACAACTACATACTCTGCTGCTTCAAGGCGATGGAGTCGGCTGCAGTTGCAGTCTTATTGACTAAACAACAGGAAAACTCATTTGCAGACTCCCTGGAGGATATCAACCAATTAATCCCAGCAGATTGTAAAGAGGAGGACACGATTACTAATTTTAATATCAGGCGATTAGAATAACAAAGCAAGCATTAAGGACAACATTGTGCTACATCAGCATGCAGACAGCTAAGTACAGTACATATTTCCAATAAAGTCATTCTCATGAGGGAGCTCTAATCATTACAGGTAGCTCTTAGAGAATCCCATTTAAGGCCTAATGATAATGTGACACCTTCTCCACAAACCCAATTAGCCACTTTCACACTGTGCACCAACATCCAATAGTAAGTTCATGACAAAAGGACTTTGCTTCTTAGAGGTACAGTGCTGCATAACAATGAAGGACTGTTCAGTAATACATCACTTCTTGCCTACTCCAGATGGCTAAATGGTCGTCATGCAGATAAGCAGATGCTACAAAAAATCAGTCCCCGAGGAACACAAGTTACATTAAAGCTGCGAGCAGCGTTGATCGGGTCCTCGGCAGGACGCCGGTCAACGCAGCCACGCACTTTTGTGACCATCAGACACTGTATTTACATCTAAATATCCAATAACCCTGAGTCTACGCTCTCAAAGACACAGTAACTGTCCAGGAGAGGATTAGCATCATGTCCACGTCTTCTTCAACACAAACAAAAACTGACCTGATCACATTAAAAGCCTGATTACCTCAGAAATATGTTCTTTGGTAGCTGCACCAGTCATATTTAGATATAACCACCGGATCAACGTCAGAGGCATCACTCGGCTCTGCTGAGGATTTTAGCCTCTTTTAGTGAACTGGTTTGGTTTTCCAGAGGCAGTGGTGTGCAAACATCATCACTGAAACAGCTTCAACTGCTGCCCACAGATGGCCAAAAAAGTATTCATTTAATTTTAAATTGTGATTTAAGTAAACATAGCATTCCAAACACCAGCAGTCAGCAGGGTTAAAAAAAACCACATATGGTTTCACAAACCAGCGAGAGAAATCTGAGCACAAGGTCCTCATCACAAATACTGATGGAGCCTCTGAACAATGCTTCAAAGAAACAGCTCAGTACCAGAGTCCTGTGTACAGCTGCAGGAGTCTGCTAACACTGGGCAGCACCCACGTATCTGCCTACACCTCCTGCCCTGCTATAAATATTCTCCACTGTACTTTTCTCCAGTCTGGGCCAGGAAGTGAGTTTTGGGAAACATAAATGATCACCAGCCCTCCACAGATACAGCATATCATCATTATTTTGTGTTGTGAGACTATAAAAAAAGTCCTTCCTGCACTTTTTCTTAGTAACTAAATGCTGATGCACTGCTGCACATCTTCCTCTAATGGTGACAATTCAGCACTGACAGTAGCAGTGGTTGAATTTGCTGTTAGTAATCCTGCTGCTATGCGATCTGCCAAAGCTCGGCTGAAAACTCATGAAGCCATGCTACCAGCTTTCACAATATTTCAGCCAGAGCCAAAGCCAGATAACCAGATCGACCCACATCCTCGCTCCCAACAATTCCCTTTGATCAGGGGCAGACGAACGCCCGGAGCCACCAGGAGCGCCTGCATCTTCAGCCGCAATGTGAAACAAATATCTACATTTGGTCGTGTCAGCGTCGACCTGCCGAGATACAAAGTGCACGCCAGCACAGATGGACAGGAGGACACTTGTTTTGGGCGAGGCAGCTTCCTCTGTGTGTTCGGCTTTAGTGGCCAAACAGAACAGAAATGGAGGTGTGTCGTGCCAGATTACTATAATCTCCCCATTTGGAGAACTGAACCACGGCACAAAGAGGTTTATGGAGTATACTGACATGGGCTGTCTGAGGCCTCCGACGCAGATGAGGAACAGATCCCATGATGTGGCTCGAACACTGTTAAACACCATGGTAACTGGTGTTTAACACACACAATACTGTAGTGTTTCCAAATACCTTCTTTATCAGCGTGTGCAAATGTGACTTTGTAAGAGCAGGGAACATATTTCCACTAATCAAACACTGGATTACAGAGCTTCTTCCCTGACAAACCTAAACCTTTTTCAGCCTCCTTTTTGGAGCCTCCAATCAGAATCAGGAGGAAGGAACAAAAACATGTTGACTGGTCGGTTCTCTGAGACCACCAGGCAGGATAAACAGATGGTCCAACAGGGACTTATCTCTGATGACCCCCCACCACCACCCGTTTGTTTGTGTGTGTGTGTGTGTGTGTGTGTGTGTGTTGGAATTAGGCCACACATTCCACTGATGGAAGGAAAAAAAAGTGCATCCTTCGACCTGCTTTACGCACGAATCAGCAAAATCAAAATAAACTGAGATTTGAGGCAGAGGATGCTCAGGATGGAGTCCAGTGATGCTGGTTCCTGTGGTCGAATAATTAAAATCCTCACCGGGGCAAAATGATTAAATCTTTAAATCTGTTGCTCTGCCCATTGTGAAGGGTACAACAATGAAGATGTTAATCTCTGCAGGAGAGAATCGACCATCTGGCTAAAGAAAGGAGGAGCTTTTTGTTCATTTTCCAGCTTTCTTTTTTTGATTATTTAGTAGGAAGTGGGCAGCGTTTCTCCTGAGAGTTTCCTCTGGCTGAGGGGAGAGGAGAGGGTTAGGCTGGGCTGAGGACGGCACAGAAGGAAAACATGTGAAATGGTGAACGCAGGCTGTGGGATGGTGAGATGACGGATGGTAATGTACTCCTACAGGAGCATGAATTAGTCATGAATCAGTGAGCAGGGTCACAAATCCCTCTTTCAGATCCTCCACTGCTCTGATGTAAACAAGAGGATGGTTGTGGGAAGTGCAGGCATCTGAGAGAGAAAGGGAGGGAGGGCAAAGGTTGACGTACAAAACTAAAATACCCAGCAGGAGACAAACTGAAGAGGTTTAATGACAGCTCTCGAGTCTATTCAATTTGTAGATAAATATTAGAAATAATGTGCGTGTAACGTGATAAATCGCTGCCTTGTTGGTGGTGAAGTGTAAAAAGAGACAGATGGAGAAACTGTTAGTCATGAGGTGACAGCAGAAAGCTCCCACATCACTTCTTGCTCATGAACACATCACCAGATTTGTGAACAAATCCTGATACAGATGGTCTGAGACTAAATCAGGACATGAGGCTATAATCTGTTACAAAAACCATTGAGAATGAAGGTAAAACATGAAGAGAGTCCCATACAGACCTGGCGGAGGACCCAGCACTTGTTGTTGGTACTGAAAGGGCTCCTGTCCCATGTGATCCCGCTTTGAAAAGTTGCCGTCATCGATATGCAGAGCGCGTCCCACAGTCGGAGTGAACAGCCTCAGCGCGGACATCACACACAGCAACAGGCGCATGGCTTCAGAAGCGGCGGACGCTCGGTGTCACTTTCCGCTCGTCCCGCGTCTCATCTACAACTTATACAGAGACGGAGAGGACCGATCCTCAGACATCCGAACTCCTCTGCTGTCACAGCCGCTCCGCACACCGCGCTGCAAACCCCGCCCCCTCAGGCTGCTTCACGAGGCCCACAGAGCTGATCCATCCCTCCATCCCTCTATCTATCTATCCCTCCATCCATCCATCTATCTATCTATCTATCTATCTATCTATCTATCCATCCATCTATCCATCTATCTATCTATCTATCTATCTATCCATCCATCCATCTATCTATCCTATCTATCTATCTATCTATCTATCTATCCATCCATCCATCTATCCATCTATCTATCCTATCCATCCATCCATCCATCTATCTATCCATCCATCTATCTATCCATCTATCTATCCATCCTATCCATCCATCTATCTATCTATCCATCTATCTATCTATCTATCCATCCATCTATCCATCTATCTATCCATCCATCCATCCATCTATCTATCCATCCATCTATCCATCTATCTATCCATCCATCCATCCATCTATCTATCTATCCATCTATCTATCTATCTATCCATCCATCCATCCATCTATCTATCTATCCATCCATCTATCCATCTATCTATCTATCCATCCATCCATCCATCCATCCATCCATCCATCCATCCATCTAAAACTAATTTTGTAAACAAGTTTTACATATTTCTTCTTCTTCTTCTTCCTGTTTGTTAGATTTGTATTCTTCCTGTTTATTCAGTTGTTGCTCCATGGAGAATGAACCTGCTTTCTTTTACATCATATCTCCAATATAAACACTGCCATCATGTGTTCTGTTTGAATAATCTACAGAGTAACTCACTGTAACATAAATATAAGATCAATACTCACCTCTCAAAGGGAATAAAGAGGAAGTTTAAATGAAGAGAAAGTGAAAGTATTCAGGTGAAGAGCCTCAGACATGTTCCTCAGTAAATGCATTAAGTTCCATTCCTCCACTGGAAATATATCCCTGCTGTCACTCCTGAACTACACTCTGTTATTTCACCGTGATGAACCGTGAGCGAGCAGAACACTTGCATCTGCTGATTTCTACCACTAGATGGGGGTAATACGATATCAGTTCACCATCAGTGGCCTTGATAACGACCTGAGTCTCCTCACCAGTCAGTCCTGAAGAAGCCTCTGGGTTGAAAGGAACCAGGTCCAGATGCTCTTTAAACCCTTAAACCAGCTCTTCCTGGACTAAATGTTCAGTCAGTTATTATTTATTCACATAACTGAGAGCTGGCTTTCAAACCAAAGTCTTTATTTGAGGAATATTAACCTGTATGAGACAGGTGATCGTAATAGTGGTCGTTTCCTTTTCAGTTTTCATCCTTTTGTTTTGATTTTTAATGTGACCTTCAACATTTAGACACAGTTCACCATCAGGTTTGTCACCGGTCTGTACAAGCTTACTCTAAGAGCGTCGATCACATTACTAATTATTAATAATTCATCATTTATCTGACCTGTGTGAGGAACCAGACACAGTTCATGTTTTCTTTAGTGTTTTATTGAAATCACACCAGTTTAAAGTCTGTACTGTTTATCAGCTCTAAAACACTTCTACGTGTGATTTCTATTTGTCAACCAATAACCTTATCTATGAATTAAACATGAGCTCATTTCATTTTCCAGAGACGGCTGTCATTTTATTATATCTTTGAAGTTACACCCGAAGGCTGGCTTCCTCACTGGATGTCTTCCCGCGGAGCTTCCTGTCACAAAGAGCATGAGTGAATCCTTCCTGGCGTCCTCGCCGTCGTAGCTCTTCTGTGACAGCGGCCTCAGAGAGGCAGCGAGCTGACACATTTGTCCTCCCAGCTCTATTCCCCTCTGACAAAGTATAAGTCGGAGTCTAAACACACATGCAGGAGGATTGATGACAGCCTGAGTCTCCAGGATCAATTTGCCACAAATTAGATACAGTAATGGTTCATTTCTCCACATAAACGGCTGCATCTACAGGGACTATTTTGGAAAATCCGCTCGCTTTTCACTCTGGAAATCTGTGTTTGCTCTGTACTCCATCCCTGACTGCTTTCTTCTATCAGTCTTATCAGCACAAAAATAGACTTTCCTCTTTGTTTTCTACACACAATGCTGCAGAGTTTATTAAATTCTGAGAATATTCAGTCCCACATTTTGTGCACATTCTTTTCTCTTTATTTACATTTGTGTTCATCAAAGTAAAAGGAATCATCTGTTGTCTGTGAAATAAGAGTGTGGTCTGTCTTAAAAGGCCTGAGTGCTGATAATTGAACTGAATTTAATAAATATACTGGTTACTGGTGCCTTCGAGCTGAATCACAACAGCAGCACTGTGATTTCTCTCTGTCTGAGTCTCTGTTATATCCAGTGTTTGCTATAATACAGACCACAGCCATGCTTTGTCTAATGGTGTCTTTCAGTGGGAGAGATCATAAGGTCACAAAATTCATATTTTCATCGTCTTACATAGATGAGAATGAATGATTTATAGAAACAGAGCCATTAATGATTAAAGTGTGTGGGTCAAAGTTTAACAGACAAAAAGACTGCTGCAGAATGAAATATATATATATTTACATAAAACCACATAAAGGTGAAACTTAATTGAGACCTAGGAAATCCATTATGTTAATAAGAAGCTGCACTGATCATTGTTTTATCATAAAACTCATTTACAATATCTCATAAATTCATTTTTCAGCTTGTAATGACACAAGTCTGTACCTGTAGATAAACTGTCAGATTTCAGATTTCTGATAATTAGTCTGAACCGTTCTGGAGACCACAGCCCGCCACGTGACATGTTCAGAGGGTGGACCGGACCAGATGTTCGGCTCTGCAGCTGTGTTCTCTTTCAAAACACCAGGGATGGACCAGAGGCAAGAAACTGACATGAGGGTGTACAACACTGAGACATGACAAAGTGATAGACAATGTCACACGGTGAATAAGCCCTAGCCTTGAGAGACAGGTGCATGACTTGCCATTAATAATGACGACAGCACAAGGCGTTTTTGAGGAACGCTGACATGCCGAGGAATACGATCGGGAGATAATGGAGACTTGTGAAAAGTTTGGAAAGTCAGGAAGAGAGCCGCTGATTGTGTTACTCCGTACGGAGGAGACATTGCAGGACGTTACATCAGGACTCTGCTAAACTGCGTTAGCGCAGAATTCAGATGCTTTCTACAACATTTCCACAGAATAAACTCCATCAGCAGATAGCTACTGGAGCTGATTTGAGTAAAAAGTAAGAGGCCTGCTGCTACAGCTCAGGATACAGCTCACTGCAAACACACAGAGAACAAGGGATGTGAAATAAAGGCAGAGGGGGAGTTTGTTGAGCCTGCGACTTTTCATCCAGCACCACTACCAGGTTTTCAATAATCCACTCATATGTCTCCACATGTACTGTAGACTGTGGGTCCTGTACAATACATCCTCATGACTTTGTTGATCCCCTGAGATTTCCTCCAGCACCTCCAGTAGGCTGACGTGACGCGCTTACCGGACAGATCGAGACCACTGTATGACTGCAGAGCTGAACATGAGAGGGTTATATATGAGATACTGTGGTGCTGTGGTTAACCTCTCTCCTAACTATTTAGGAACAGCGACTGTGTCTTGAGGGAAACATAATATATACAGGTTAATACTGTCTATATAAAAATAATAAGGATATGTTGGTATCATATAAAACGTTCACCAGACATTTTGCTAGAAAAACATCACATCTTGCAACACAACATCACTCACAGCAGCTACAGCTTTATTACACTTTAAAGGTTTACTCCAGGCACTGTTAGCACTTAGCTATGAGAGATTTCAGACACAACATTTTTAACTAAAAATTTTACCTAACCTTAACCAAAGAGTCTAAATCACAGACAGGAGTCTGGATGTGAACGCTCGACCCTCAACTCTGGATTCCTGAGAAACAGTAAAAGGTGCTTCTGAACATAAGTCAGCTAAACTACATTTGTTCGACATAATTATGAAAGCAGTTCATTGGAATCTGTTGTTTTAGCTTGAGGGTTAAGAGCCCGACCGTGAACTGTAATGTGTGTATTTCCTAACATCTCTCTGCTGGCAGCATCCACTGAAAGCATAAAATGACCAACAAATGTGTTGGTAAATCAGTGTGATTTACCTTTAATGACAGAGTGTGGCTCCATATTTGTTTTTTCCATATTATTAAGCACTGATATATCAGAGCTTAAGTCAGGACCTATTAACTGTAACTACGATAACTGTCTCACAGACTCGTAGCAGTAGACTCCTGTCTTTCTTTGTGTCAGACCCACATCAGTTTAATTTCCTATCAAATAATTGATCAGTAAAGTCTGTCACACTCGTCTGTCAGTGGTGAATATTGCTCTGTGGTGACGGCCACATGGTCAGCCTGTTAACTGTCTTTAACTTGACACTGTGAACTCCACCCCAGCATGAGGGAAAGTTTTCCTGACACTGTAATTAAAATGGAGGAGGTGGTGTTAGCCTCTGTGAAAACTGAGCTCCTCCAGCAAAAACCATCATCACTTCCTGTTCTGTCAAACCTCATCACCGATACTCAGCTTCCCTTCTTACATTAGCTTCACTGCAGCTTTCAAAAGTAGGCAAATTTGCACAGGGCTTTGGAGGAGCTTTATGTATTAAGATTTCCCCAATCCCAGACATGAAACCCATCCCCAACAGGCCTCTGCTGATTAAAAAGCTTGTTGATTGTTTGTTAACATTATTCTTTTCTCAGAAGAGGTGAATGCTAAACTTTTTACACGATATATTTGTTCTCTGAAATTAACTGCATTTGGAGATTAGGAGAGGAGATGAGGATAGGATAGAATAGGGAGATAATTGATGCCTTTTATTCTCGCTGCTGCTCCACCAGACCATTACCATCAGTCCCAACACCGACCCCCTCCTCCGAGCAGCCAAAATAACAGGGTTTGGAGCAGATATGTTTTCTATCAGCTGCGATGCTCCTGACTGGAATGATGCGGCAACAAGCCATCATGGCTGACTTCCTGAGAGCAGCACGCAGAATCTCATCCCATCGCATTACCAAGGACAGCTGCCCCATTTCCATAAAACCTTTGAGAGGAAGTCATGGCCCGCACGTCCCAACATGTTCTACTTTATCTGTAACTGACCGAGACCACGTCCAGTTTTCAAAAACTGCCTGCCAGAGGCAATGAGCTTTTACTTACAGATATTACAAACAAGAAAAAGGGGCTGCATGAAATTTACTGTTCAAACCAAAATAAGTCCTGTCTAGTGATTCCATGGCCTATGTACTGAGGAAGCATATCAACCTCAGTTTATCAAGAAGGACAAATGATCTTAGCACAGATTCACGTTTGACAGATGTGGTTGCAGAGCCACCAACAGTCACCTTAACTCTGATACAGCAGCAGCTTTTCCAGGTCTGGAGAAATACTACACAACGGATGTGCTACTCATGAAAAGAGCTTTTTAAAAAGGTACAAATGTTAGATTTCTAGTGCCGCTAATAAAAGGTTTTCAACGCCGTAAATGTAACTCCCATTTCAATCCTTGGAGAGCTTCTGTTGTGGGCACTTTTACCGAGTCATAACATCGGCCTGTACTATTAGTCTCACCAGGCTAAATGGCTAAATGAGTGCACAAGATATAATTACAGAAAAAGCAGCGATATTATTCAGTATATGCAGAAAACATAACACAATCTTTCTGCCTCTCTGTAATGTGAGAGGGCTGCTGCTACTGATCCTGCTGAGAATCCTGCTGCTGCTTCATTTGGAGCTTTTAGCTCATTTTTGCAGCTCTCTGCTCCTCGTGGTTGAAGCCTCTCACCAACCGTTACATAAATCCATGGGCAGCCTCCTAACATATAAGCTCACACAAGCACAACTGCATACTATCTAAGTGCCCACTTAAAGTTACCAGATGGCAGAGAGCTGAAGTAAGCTCACACACACAAAAATGGAATTTCAGTAAAGCACTGAAGCTTGTTTCTGGGAAATGAGTCTTATTATTTTTATTTCACCTAAACAGAAAAGGTGATGCTTTCACAGAGTGATGTCAGACTGTACAACCATTATACTGAAGGAAAAAACGTGCTGCGTCACATTTTCCATTATTACTATTACTATTTGCACAGCAACATGCAAAGGACTGTACATAAAACTGCATGGCTCATAAACACATGACGAAATACAGTTTAACATCCTTCAGTGACTATGGAGAAAATCTTTCTGGTGCCTTCATTTAAGACGATGTTATTTTTCATAATGATGTTTGAAGAAACTGTGTCTTATTATTCTAAGGTTATTTAGCTAATTATTAATCTTAGATTGGGGCCCACTGGTACACTGCAAAGAAGCCAGATATTCTTAAATATAATGTTAAAGAAAAAGAATCCTAACAGGGTAAACCAACTTCTTCTGTACACTCTGACCTAATTAAACTGACTGGACCACACATACACAGTTTAGATAAACTGGCAGCCCTTAATTGCTCATTGATGAGAGAGTATGAATGCATTTTTCTGACTATGACAGACTGAGCAGGCTCCAGCTGCGACAACCCTGAACAGGATAAGTGGTTTAGAGAATGGATGGATGCAATATTTGGAAGTCCATCTTTTCTTAGCCTCCTCTCCAAAATAGCAGCCTGCTCTACATTCCTGTTCAGCAGTTTCTTAGGGCACTTAGCAGAGTATGAAAGCCTGCAGGAGTTTCAAGTGACGCTCCTCTGCTCTGTGCACACGCCCAGATCAAGCACCATAAGTTACAACTGGCTTCCCACCTACATGAATACTTGTTTGGGTGAACGAGTTGAAAATCTGTTGGTGACTTTTTGACGTTTGCTGCAGTTCCATCAGGTCAGACTTCATATAACTTGGAGGAGGGCTGTTCAGGCTTTGGGAGGGAAGCTGGCAGATGACGGGTATGAAACAGCCGTATTGATTTCTCTGTGATACCACAATAATCCACAATAAAGCTGTGAGTGCTGCTCTTCCTCCTTTCATCCCCTCTGATTTGGCTCAGACATGAAGAAGATGACCTGTCCGTTTTTTTCTTTTTTCATCAGACAGATGTTTCTAAGACACCTACTTCACAATCTCAACACTTCAGCAGCTTTTAGCATCATGCTCACTCCACTTTCACTCTCTCCTCAGTATTAATTTGACTCATTAGAGTCTAAGAAAGAACTAGCTCGCCTACTCAAAGCCTCGCTGTGGAATACAGCTCTACAGAGTGCTCATCTGTGAGCTCAGGCTCAACAGAGCCTGGTTTCTATGTACACCAGGGAAGCAGAAGTTAAGTAATTGTCAACAACAGATAAATCATCAAATCCCTGAAAGAGAAAAACACAGTTGTCCTTGTTAAACGCTCTGTTTAACAGGACTCATAAAGGCAATTTTAAAAGCAAATTAGGTATTTGAATCATTTAATAAAAGACAATTACAAGCAAATGTTTTAAATGATCAATTAAATCAAATGAAAATTGCCAGTTGCTGCTCCTGCTCTGTCTGTCCTCACTCAATAACAAGACAAACACTGAAAAGATGAACAATTGTGCTGGAGGTGGAGCAGCACTGAGGGACCTGGCATTGGAGCCTCCACTCTGGGGCAGTGTTGTTTCTATAACAGGGACCCCTTCTGATCCCTGGATCAGCACCATGGTCAGAGATTAGGACCAACTATGGAGCTGCAGATGATCTACCTGAGCTGCACAGGAAGGAGTCAGAGCAGCAAAGAGCTGTGTACCACATCACTGTGACGATATTAGGAGGAAGGTCAGTTTTCAAAGTCCAAACATTAATAATGCTGAGGAGGGCCCTCTTCTTAAAAAATGGATATACAGTATCTTGGGTTGGAAACTCAAGTATAATTAAAGGACAAGTTTGTGTTCTTCAAGTTTCTCCTCTTCATACAGGTCATATAGTGATTCGGTAATAGTCTAACAACACTGTAAGAGATGGGCGACAAACTCCACTGTCCTCATTCCCAGCTTGAATTCAGCTGAACTCAGCTGAAGCTAATGAGGCTATGTATGTTTTTTTGTGATGGCACTTGTGCTCAGTTAGTGCTCAGTTAAAGAAAGATCACTGTTATGATTAATAAAGATGTCAATGACATGTAGTGCAAGATGAAAAATAAATGTAAGCCCTTCTAACACTGCATCACAACCCTGTACTTATATACTCAATCAAATCTCTACTGAAACAGAGAGATCAATATTTTTCATGTTTTTTTAATCTGTGTTGTATTAAATCAGAGTATGTGAGAGGACAGCACCTTAACAGGGTCTGATGAAGTGAAGACGTTGCTACTGTGTCCCTTGTTTGATTAAATAACAGAGACAGAGAGACTGGAAGCCATGGAGGCAGAACCACCACTATAAATAATTCCACATCGGAGACTGGACTGTTTATAGCATCCTCTCTGCTGTTCACTAACCAGGACAAGCGTCTGTGTGTATATTTCCAGGGCAGATACAAAAGGGACAATAAGCTTCCCACAGTCTGCTTTTACAGTATTACCTGTAACGTGTTCACCTTAATTTGGAGACAGATCTGTCAACTCTGTTTATGCCCTATTTTTCACCATGCATTGTATAGTCCTCAGTAATCCAGAAGCTGCTTTCTTGTTCTGTACTTCTCTATAATTGGACGGTGCAAAGATGCATTCTGGTGGAAGCAATGTAAAAGCATTAAGGTGAAACATCCTCAAAAAGTTCCCACCTGCTCTCAATATTTTTCTGTCAGTGAGAAAGTGAAGTGAAACTAACAAAAAAAAAAGACTAACTGCAGCGGGGTCTCGATTCTTTTTGGTTCCCCTGCCCCAGAAATAGAGGCAAAGTTAGATACTGTGGGTGTGATTAATTCCTCTCTCTGCTAAACAGTCTCCACAGACACAGCAGGGGCCAGACGTACACCGGTATCACAAGCTGCTCATCTTCCCACAAGGAATAGGGCCTCCTTTATCTACCTCCTTTTTCCTGCCTCAGCTCTTTATTGGTTAGAAGTTGGCACCAGGTAAGTGCCTGTATCTCTGTTCATCACCTCAAGGCTGAGGGGCCGGCTCAATAAATCCTCCCGTGTGTGTTATAGATTGATCTTTTATCGGGAGACACAGTGGCAGCTTTGTTGTGACACAAATCTCTTGGTTTCACTCTTTGGAAACGCTAGGCGACGTGCCAAATGGGGCAGAGAAACAGGTCAGCCGCCTGCAGGTGCTGCGCTGGATAGAATTATTCCAAAGTGACGAGCCCTTCGCTAAGCATCACATTCTTTAATTAGACTGGAAAAAGAGTGGACATACTGCTATTAAAATGTGTGTTTTTCATGCCTTTTGGGGCTGACACAGGGTCATGCTAAATCAATATGTGACAACTGACAGATACAATGAAAAAAGCATCTGGATGAGATCTTCCTGAATCTCAAAAATGATTTTCTGTCTTCTTGTTAAAGAGTTATTAACTGTTTTTCCCACATGCGACCTCCCACAGTTCAGACATGTTTTCATACATCCAGCAAACATGAAGCAGCATATAATTCATTCATTCTGGCCACATGATGAATGTAAGACCAATATTCACTCTCCTCTTGGTTTTTCTGGTTTCCACCAGCTCCTGGGGGAAATATTTGGCTCTTCAGCCGCCTGAGGCTCCGCTTTGTTCACCAGATACCCACTAACTTTGTCTGTCAGCTGTTTGATGCTGGGCAGATTTAGGTTTATGACGGAGCTGTCTGCTGTGGCTGGTAAGAGGTTGAACACAAGTTAACAGGTCCTGCAACTTAAACAACTCCAACAGGTTAAATACCTGGACTCACCAACCAGTCCGTAGAGCTGATGAAGCCTTTCAGATGAGAGGGGAAACCTAAAAGAAGTCCAGCTGCCTTCAGCTTTAGCACTCAAGACAACTTCTGGGATTAAATGGGAGATGAACAGCAGTCTGAAAGTCCTGTGTTTTGTCTTGTCCTAGCCCCAACTTCTATCTACTCTGTTCCTGTCATATTTACTACCGACACTGGAAGTTGCTTAACAACAACACGTACTTGTGGGTCGTAACATGCTGCTGCACAGACGACCTACTGACTGGTTTTTACAGGAGGACAGTCGGCTGAAAGGAATCAGGCCTTAAAATGAAAACAGTTCACTGAGAGTCACTTAAACGCTCTGTAATTCTCTGTGAGTCTGTCACTATGCTGTTACATTACCTGTAGTAATTTGATCTACTGGTAAAATAACATCCTTAACCAGTGCAGCTTTAACACTTTCAACACTCGTCTTGTCTGTGGCCCAATGGTTTCTCTTAAACATGGATCATTAATCTTTAAAAACCAGCTCACAACAGTGTAGATTCTTAATACTCCCTTCAGGGAGCGTGTGTCTTCTGCCCTGTAAATGATCACAGCAACATCTATATTCAATATCCTGTGTACGACACATATGGATGAGATACTACTAGGCATATGCCAGAGGACAGGTACAAGCCCTTCAGGCTGAGTCAGTATTTCAAGAGCACTCCTTCCAGGTAATAAGGTTTCAAGCATCTGCTGAGCATCATCTTCTCCAGAGCTGAGAATCCCGGAAAGAATGAATCCACCTGAAGTACTGAAGGTTTAAGGTATCAGAGCTTCACAACACAGCCGTGACTTATTGTCTGTTATTCATCTACATCTATAGAGTGCAGCCGCTGCACATGATGTGACAAATATTACATATAATCACTGTGTAGCTAGTGATACACTTTCTATCTAAAAAAGCATTATTCCTTCAATTTCCTGTTGGCCATCCTCTTATTGCTATCTAACATGTGTCAGTGACGATTAGAAGAACCGTGTCAAAATATGTGAGGGTGCGTTTTAAAGAAAAATAATGCATAAATAAAAAACTGGACACACTGGACAAACACATCTCAAACTGTGCTGTATGTCCTTTAGATGCCCTTTGGCTGCAGCAGGACATCTAAAAATAACCCCTCTCCCTGCTTTGTTAACATCCCTAAAGGAGTTGAGCTGGTCCAGCACGCAAGAGGCACAGAGGTGAGTGGATGATGAATATCAGGGTAAATCAATACCACTGTCACAGCAACACTTAGGAGTAATCACCAGTCACCGAGAAGCAAGAGAACCAAATCATTATCATTCCTCGCTGGGGACTGTCGTCCTCTTCTCCAACTAACTATGAATGCCGTCTGTCAATCCACAGAGTAGATGTGGAGATATTCCACAGTCCTGCTGTGGCTTACACTGCCATCAACAACAACAACGCTAGCACAGCTAAAAAATAAATAATAAATGAAAAACTGAACAGCAGAGGCATCCACACTGAAGTGACTCTCATTCTCAGCTGGAGCTTCAGTTAGGAGGACATTATTATCATTATTTTGTGCTTCAAGAAGCATACTGTCACATGATGAAGAGTCATCTCAACAAATCTGAAGCTATTCTCTACAGCTGCCCTCCATTTATTACTTTGCATACAAGCGCAGGATAATTCAATGCAGCGGTCACATCCTTTAAATAATAAGCTGTATTGTAGAGCGTTGGAGCGAAAGCTCTAATCAATGCTCTCTCACACAGGGAGTCTATGGTTGGTCGTAGTGTGATAGAATATGCCTGACTGAGAATGGACTGCACACAGAGCAGATGACCTGCCCTCCCTTCAAAAGTCATTTCCAGGTGCTGCTTTGACTCACTGAAAACTAGAAACTTGACAATCATACTCTGAGTTTTGAGATGAATAAATTAATTATGTGACCAGAATATGACTTAATTGATTGAAAATCTAGTTTTCAATCTTGGATGTAACACAAAACGGAGCTCAATAAAGTCTCAAGTCACCACAAACAGATTTCTAATCAATAACATACACAACAGGGGATCAGTGGATGGCTATGGACAGATTACTACCACAAAGCTACAAAGACACAAAACGACAAAGAGGGGAAAAAAAAACTGAGTCTCAAAATGATCACAATGAGACAATAAACTGCCACAGTGAAACAAAATGACCACAGAGGAACAGTAAATGACCAGGAACAGACACAAAACTACAAAGACACAATATGATGCAGAACAACCACAGAGAAGCTGACTGTAAGTAGATATAAAACAGCTAGAGACACAATACGATGCAATACCAACATAAATAGACACAAAATGATCACACCGACATGATCATCCCCCATAAACTGACTTAAACAGACCAAGATGGAGGTCGACATTACAAAGAAGCAGTAAAATGTCTGCAGAGTAACTGTAAAGAGATGCTAACAGAGATATAAACAGACAAACAGACTAAACAGTTCCCAGCCTCCACAGCTCATGGCAGGGACGCTTCAGTCACAGAAACACAAACACACTCTTACCCCCGCGATATAAACGACTGAAAGTGGAATTAAAAGATCTCACTACAAGGTAATGCTAATGCTAGCACTCTACGATAACGCTAATGCTAACGCTAGCTGCTAACCGTTAGCCTTACCTTCGTACGGCAGGTGTGTTCAGTGCCCAGCTCCAGAGTTTGTTTTAGCATCCAGACCTCTTCGGTAACAACGTTTTCTCACAGTACTGACAAACAGAAGCAACGGTACAAACTTGGTTTTAAGATGTTTTCCCGGCTTCGTTTCTCCGCCCCTCTGCGCCCCTCCCAGAAAGCCGTGGCCAATGAGGAGAGGCGGCATACGTTAGGTAACACTGGAAAAATGCTGATTGGCTGGCCGATTCTGGTCTGCCTAGCAACCGCCTCTGATTGGTCTTAAAAACACCCACCGTAAAGACGAGAGAAGCCTTAAGATCTGCCGTACAGCCGTGCGCCTATTGGCCTGTGATTCACGTATGTTCTCGCGAGAATACGGACTGGAAAGTAAAGTGCCATCAGAAAAAAACGTATGAAAAAGTACAAAAATGCTAACTGTTGCTAACATTAAATACCTCTGATTGAAGCACACTGACACCTAAAAGGTCAAAATGACAGAGTTAATTATCATGTATCATGTATCATGTATTTTTCCAAATTTCAGAATATAACTCATGTAACATTTGAACATCTGTACCATCTCAACCTGTGGAGCAAGAAATAAGAAAGAGTTCCCATTTCTAATATTTGTTATTTCGTGTCTGCTGAGACCCCGGCAGCGAAGTTTCAGATGAGTCCACCGGGCCTCCTTTAGTAAAACAGAACGCTTCTCTATGCTGCTGTTCTTCAGCATGGCCCCCAGCTGCTCGTGCAGACACTTTGCACAAGGACACGTCCACAGAGATCAGAGGTAGACACTGGTTGTTACAGGAGACAGGTCTTATGACCTTCTTTAACAAAATCAAATCAGCTGCATCCTCAGGCTGATTCACATTACAGTGAAACATCATGATGTTTGCTAAGTGACAGGCCTATTAGTGACTGCATATTTTTGTCCTGTGTGCGAAAGATGGCTTTGAAGCCCTGATGAGGAGACATGATGTCTGCAAACGAGGAGCTTGACATTACCTATCAGAGGCTCTTAATGATCCATACAGCCTTTATACATCACATACCCTCCCCACTGCTGCTGAAACATACCACATGGTGAGGGGGATCATGAATGCATCAGTGTGTGCAGCTACATGTTGCCATGGAGCTAGAATGACCATTTTAAAAGCTTTGGCTATATGGTCCTGAAACGTGTGGTATCTCATTTACATTCAGTTCATTCTCATCTAGTTTTCTCTCTTATATGCTATATACTATAGACTTGCAAGTCTTCTATGTGTTTTTGAGTAGTTCTATCAAAACTGAAGTGCTCTCAATGGGCCCATGCAGACTACAACACCCAGACTCTACAGGACACTTTACTCTCAACAGACCAATCAACAAAACTGGAAGAAAAACATTTAGAAATGTGAGAACAATAACAGATAAAGGTATCAAATGGAGATGAGCTGTCAGTTAAAAGCTTCCTAAGAACACTTCCAAAGATGCTGCTGGGTCCTGACCGCACATACAAACACAGCTTTATTCCTCATTACCGGAAGGTATCACTCAGACTGAGGTGAAAGTGAATTGGGTACGCACAAATGCAACTCCTAAATATATCCTCTGTGTATCAGTCCTATTGCAGACAAGCTTTATTGCTACAGTAAAGATGATTTCTACCACAGTAAAAGCCATATTTATAAGGTTAATATCCTGAGCTCTGGAGACAGGGTTTCATGTCTCAGACAGTCAGAGCCAAAGCTATCCACAAATGGCCTTGGGCTGGACAGAAATACATAATTGAGGAGAAAGATACATTCTTGTGTCATGGATGAGATGGTGCAATGTCATCCCAAGAATAATAACAATGTGCCTTGAGCAACCCAGAATCTGGGTAAGGTGCAATCTTATCTGTCAGCCCAAATCTTGTCTCCCTCAAGACATTTTTTTTTCAGTAACACAACAAATCTGCTACAGAAAAATAAATTGGTAAGTTGATTATATAATTTACTGAATACTGACAACTCAACTACAAATCAATGATTTGTTTAGTGTGCTGCCTTCATCCTCTCCACTGTTTAAAAGGCTTAACCCCAAATAACAGATTTTCTCTAATGAGTGCAATGATACAACAAAACATTAAAGGCCTTTTCCCCATGGGATTTATTATTTATTTATTATTTACTGGGAAAGAAACGTCCTGTTCTGTTCACCAGTCACACTTCAAAACACGAAGCATTTTCCTGAGCTTATTATGTGATTAATCTGATGTTTTTTTAATTCTATCTTTATTTAAGAGCTGGAACAGACTGACATGAAATCAACCTCAGTTTATTTGCATTCAGCAATGACCTCTCCTTATAGTATTCTTCATTGATAGTGGACTTTGCCATTCCTTTGCTCTCTGATTTACATTCAGTTATGAGATATTAATCTTCTCATCTCGCTCTCTGCGAGAAAGTAAACGAGCGTATGTCACAAAATGTCAGTGTTTTAACTGTAACGCCTGAGAGGCACGACACAAACCTATGTGTTTAATTCATTTACTCCATCTATAATGTATTTGCTGATGTAAATTACATTTGAACAAACCTACTCAGACGCAGGAGAGCGGGTGGCCGAGCGGCTGTGGAGCAGTGATTGATGCTCCTTCAGTCACCGAGCCCTGTACTCTGATCACACCACACGTCTCCGGGCCTGGATGTCCCCGTTTTAAAAATCCATTAACTAAACATCGCTCTGAAACAGGTCACCTCCTTTATTGGCTACACTCAAAACCTGATTTACTACGCTGCGCCGCTTCTCAGTTCCTGACATCATGTTATTGAAACTAAGGTATTGATTTAAGTCCAGTACGCCGTCAGAAGTCTGGAGTCATGTATGGATAACATTTACACGCACTTAATAGTCTGGGATTAATCTGTGCAGGGAGAGAGTGACGACCTGGAGACGCTGGTTTGGAGCCTTTGAGACTGAAAAAGAAAATCATTTGTTTTTTATTCTTTCTCTCCCTTTTAAAGGAGGTTTAGTTTGGCAGAAAGCACGCCTCTCTGACTACAGAAATCAACACCCTTCATGCAGCTGGAAACACATACACACTACTCCAAACTCATTACTGTTCACTAATGGGTCGATCACTTCTCATAAAGTCGGGTGTAATCAAATCAGAAAGTTGGTGTTATGGTGACCTCTTGTTCGTAAACTGCCGTCCAGAGAAGTGGAAGTGATGAAGAGCGATGACTGCCTGAGCAGCTGTGGCCGCTGTGCCAGCAGTGCCGCTGAAATATAGCGGGGGGTTAATTGAACACTTTCTCCTGCGAACACCGTGGAGTCGAAATGATGACTGTAGTTTTCTGCAAAAGCTCGATGATGAACTGTTTCTGATCCTGAGGGAAAGTAAAGTGCTTCCTCATCTAAATGAGGTTAATAAAAAAACACAACGTAGAAACTCCCAGTTCAGAGCTCCCTCACAACTGACCTGCTGATCAGCGTGTCAGAAAGATGACTGAACTCCCAAGTGTTTCAATTCTGGCAACAAAAAAAAAGGGAAATCACAGCTCTAGGAAAAAAAAGCCAGGATCTAAAAGTTTCCCTCGGTGTGTTAACCTGGGTTACTAAAATATAAACTGTGAAGCCATGTCTGAAATGAGTCAGCGGATCAGTACCCCCGAAGTCAGATGTTGGTGTGCAGCTGGTTATCGCCTCGCTGAAGGACACTTTGACACGGCCACACACATTCACCATTTCAGGGAATCATACTGTGACCTTCCTTGGCAGTCTCTGTGCCACCTGCTGCCCACGCCCTCCAAACGGCCCGACTGTCCAAATCTATGAGACTGGAGAGTTTTAGGTTGGTGAGCTGTCGACAGGGTTACAGTCAGGAACGACCCAAACTGTCATACTCTGTAAACGGAGCTGTCAGTTTAAGGCTGGTGTCAAGTTTTGTCCTACAGAAAACAAAGATGGTCATTGTGGATAAAGTTAGACAAAGTTTTCCTTCAGGAAGCCAGCAGTGATCACAGTTTGAAATGACTTCATTTATCTTGGATCAGTATTCAAATTGTTCAAACCATTCCCGTGATTTTAAATGGTCTCTTACAAAACATTTTCGACATCTTGTCATATTTTACACCAAACTGTGCCCTGTAATAAATGCTGTTCACTCCTAGAATATGTTCAGTGAAAACACAATGTATACTGTCAGTAGATCAAATCCCATTTAGGTTTTTGAGATTAAAAAAAAACTAATAATCCTGTTTTGAAACAGCTGACATTTCCATTTCTGTGCCGTTAAAGAGAGACAGAAAAACTAAAACTGCTCCCAGTGATTGGATCAGACTTTCTGTGGGAGACTGAACCAAACATTTAGACCATGAAACACAAGAACTGAATACTGAGGTTTAGATCAGGTGCTGGATTTTGGTACAGACACAGCAGACCTGACACACGGTCAAAAATCAACCCACAGAGTCTGTGTAGAGCAGCGAAAACTTACCTAAAACTTCCAAAGACCTGTTACTATTCCCATGGTTCGAGCCCTCGTCTAACAGAAATAAAGGAAACACAGGAAAGGTCTTGTTGTCTGTGCAGCTGTCGATCAAATCAAAGAAGAAATGACAACTATTTCCTGTGGTCTTCCTCATGAGAAGAGTCAGGGTCTTTAATTAAAATGTTAATGATACTTCAATGAACAGATGGTGTCAAAGGCAAACAGCCAGGGTGAACAAACACTTGAAGGATGGATCTCGCTGAACACGTAAGGTTTAAATGTGATGATCAGTTTGACTTGTTAGAGCTTCTCCTCCGATAACAGACCTGCCATCAGCATTTGCCTTTACATTTACAGGAACTGAGGACTGACTCAGCTTCTGCTCTTAGAGTCCTGTGTTACGATTAAAGGACTAAGGTCACAGGAGCTGGGCCCAGATGCAGACTTGGGTTCTGGGGGATTTATTTAAGAAAAACAACAAAAACTCATTGGCAGACAGGAACAGGAAGAGGTCCGAAAACACAAGGAGACCAGGCGACTGGCTGTATAGGCTGAACACACAGAAGTCTGAAACAAAAACTAAAGACTCACGAGGATCCAGGACTCACAGGTAAGCACATAACAAAGGCTGGAAGCAAAAAACAACAGAGCAGATTGCAAAATAAAACAGGAAGTAACAAGGACACAAGAGGAGGAGATACCAAAATAAAACCAAGAACACAGGAGATACTAAAGAAGAAATGGTGGAAAAATAATGGATGGATGGTCAAAATGTTTCTCTCTGCATTTGGAATTAAAACGTCTGTCTAAGTACAGCTGTGCAGATGCGATGGATAGACGACTAAATGGACTGGTCACTTTCGTTGAGTCACTGTTTGACTGTTTTCTCTTTCACACTGAACACACACACCCGTCATAGACATAGAACCAGTATTTACATATCAGAATTATTAGCAGAAACTCTGAGCAGCCGACAAAGGAAGCTAGGTGCTACCACAACGTCCAGCAACAACAACACGATAACACAATGCAGGGCTGAAGGTTTACGAAACACCAGTTCAAATAATTGCTACAGTAAGTCACAAAGCTTTAGAGACAGTGGCCTTTCAAAAATGATGCTGCAGGCACAAGTTTCTCTCAGTAATGAGTCTTTCATTGATTTCTGCGCCGAGTGCCCAAACTATCGGCCGGATAAGACAAAAACCTGCCGACTCTCTCACAGCTCAGAGGACTCTCTGTGAAGATTAAAAATCTATTATTTATCATGGTAATTCCAGCTGAGTCTGCTCCGTCATGGAACCTTCTCACAAGGAAATGAGCCGAAATCCCCGACTGCTGATAAATCACTGCAACAAATGAAACTGCATGTCTTTGTGTGGTTTGTGTGCAAACCTTGTGTTGGTATTTTTTTTTAGTTTTTGTCATTTTAGATCAATGGAGAGTGAAAATATGGCTGCTTTTAAAAAAAATATCATGTTTACAGTCCATCCTCTGCAGCTCCACAGAGTCTAAATTAATCAGCTGAGAAGGCCCAGCTCCGACACCATGGAGCTAAAACACAAAGATGTGAAAAGACTGAACTGTCTTTGAAAAGATTTTTTATTTTCAAATGCTGGTAAGGTGTCCACTGAAATCCAAAGGTTAAGACAAACACACAGCGACAGCTCAAACAGATAGAAAATTGATATGATTATCAACTTATTATCACAAAATTATTGGAGCCCTTTCAGTGTCATCACAGGAATACTGAGCTCACAGACCAGTTCTTCTTTAGATGAAGAAAAGACAAGTAGTCAAAAGACATTTAAACACGTTGATGTTGTTTGTAGCTAAAGACATATTTTACATAACAGCACAGATGGCATGTGCACTCCTTCAGATTGTAAAAGTCATGTACACAGTGGCCAGCACAGACATCATTATATGACAGGTCAAAACTCCACAGACACAAAGAAACCTACAGTTGTATAAAAGACTAGTTTGTCAGACGACAAGACGAAAATGCAGAATGAATAACGACTCTCTAAGGAGAGTAGCTCAAGTATTAGTTGCAAATAATTATCTGTGTTGATTTGAACCTGCTTGACTGACTGGATGAGTGGGAATCACCAGGTGAGGACAGGTGCAGTAAGTCGTCAATCACAGAAAAGTAACATTAACTTTCCAAAACTTTTCTGTCATTGTCCTCCAGCACACATTCTTGTCCTTTCTTTTGGAAAAATCCACCCATCTGGATAACTGGTGCTGTAACACCTTGATGACTCAGGTCTCCAGCCTCATAAATGGAAACTGGCTGGGTGTAAGCTGTAGCTAAATCTGAGCTCTGCGGTGGCGAGGGTGGACAGGGAGAGGACTTGACACTCAGTTGTCCAACTTAGTGCACAGTGCTGTGGCGTAGAGTTCCCAGAGAGTAGGCACTTGGACACAATTACCTCCTGACCAGCTCCTCACCAACGTGAGCCATAGGCAGTAAGAAAATATTGAGTTTGTGTCCAAACAAACGGTGTCGGGCTACAATCAACTCAATACAGGTAATGGCTATGGCATGTTAATGCAGCTGATTGGGATTTGCTGCTGTGGGTCACCGGTGACAGAAATGAAACGACGTCTGACGCTCCTGAATGTCGACATTCAACATAAATACATTCATACGTACAGAACGCTTGACTCCTCTGATCTCTGAAAAACCATATTAATCCATACTTTATATTAAAATTCTCTGTGCTATAGTTGACTTCTCTGAGTGTGAAACATTTGTCTGTGATGTGCTGCTGCAAAATCTCAGTCCTAAACAGGAAGTGGTTCTTTTTTTGTTTGTTTGTTTGTTTGTTTATAATGTTTGAAAAATCTCATTATTAAAAAATCATTATTACATCACAGTACAGTGCTGTGCAAACGTTTTAGGTGTCTGATCAGTCCCAGATTAACTCTGCAGCAGGACAATGAGTCCAAACACAGTCAGCATCATAAAGACCTGTCCTCAGAGACAGGAACCAGGAGTCCTGCAGGAGATGCTCTGACCCCACAGATCCCTGAGGACCACAGGAAATACCGACCTGATTTAGGTTTTCTCTGTTTGCAGCACTTCACAGGAGGTTAATTAGTGATTAAAAAAATGTATTTTTAACATCCTCTCTTTAGCTTTTGTGCCTAAAACGTTTGCACAGTACATCATGAAAACTCACAGAGACTTTGGTTCCTTTATTCTTTCATTCTCTCCAGAGAACTGTCACCGTGTCAAGTTAACACAAAGCTCGCACACTGAGGCTGGAATAACTTAGTCCAGGAGTTAGACCCCAGTCTAAAATGAGTATCACCTGGAAACAGACGTTCACGTTCTTCCCCTGCGTGACCTTGGCGCGTAACGCTGAACGTTACATCTTTTTTTTTCTCTGTAAGGTGACACGATGCAGCGGCTGCACAGTTAAAGAAGTAACAGCAGAGTAACCTCATTTCCTGGACCAGTAACTTTCAGGGCTGTTGTGTAAACTGAATGTTAACACCTTCACCTCTCTGACACATCAGCATAAGTCTCATAAAACAGCCTTCACCGTGACAGTGTGACATTAAGAACATGAATCAATCAATATAAAGTAAGTGGGAGACACAGTGGTCCTCCTCATTCATCTCAGTCACAGTGAGAACACTTCTCTCTCTGCTCTACATCTATCATCCCTCACAGAAATATGAGTTTTGTGAGCATTGTTTATTTTGTGCTATCTCCATCGCCTCGTCTGGTTATTCACATTGGATAAAATCGAAATAACTGTTTTGAAATGATACAAAAGATGTCATCTATGAGGATTTTAAAAAATCTAAACTGACGCATTTAATCACTAAAAGACCTCAAATAATATTCTGAGAAACATCTGTGATGATGTGTTGCAACAGCTTTTTAGTCGTTTTGTACAGAAACACACATTTACTCACATATTTACAGACACACACACCACGCCTCCTGCTAGAGAACAGTGCTGATGGTGTCAAAGTCCTTGCTGATCTGAGAGCTGCTGGGCAGCGACTTGAGGTACTGGAGGTGCCGTCTGGCATCCTCCTGATTGTGTCTCACGTAGTAGATGACGTACGCGATCACCATGGTGAACCAGCCGAACATGGTGACAAACATGGCTACGTCGGTGGTCTTGTGGTGAAAGTTGCAGAAGTTGATCCCTGAGTCCAGCACCTGGATCACCGGTTTGCCCGCGTACTCCTCCTGCACCGCCGTGTGGCAGATCACCTCGTTGACTGTCTTGGGGTCCAGTCGCAGCTCCCTCAGGACCTCCTGCAGCGTACACTCACAGTGCCACGGGTTGTTGGAGAGGCTGATTTTGGCTCGCAGACGAGCAAACGCCTCTTTGGGGACACTTTGGATTCGGTTGTTTGACAGATCCAGCATGAGGAGGCTGTCAGAAACACCTTGAAACGCCCCCACATCCACGGTCTCAATCTCGTTGTTGGACAAGTCCACCTCCTGAAGGTAGTGCAGCTCTCTGAAGGCGTGGTTGGGGATGTGCGTGATGTGGTTGGACGCCAGGAGCAGGACGACAGTATCTCTTGGAAGATCTGACGGGATCTTCTCCAGGCTGCGAGACATACACTGGACCACGGTCATGCCGCTCTTCTCTATACAGTGACATCTTGTGGGACAAGTTGTCACAGGTGCAACGAATAATCCAAACAGTACGCCCCATAAGAGGGCGAGGCCATCAGAGAAAAGAGGTTTCCTGGGCATAGCAGGCCCGGCTACGTCCTGCATGTTCTGCAGTGACCTCCCACAAGTCGTGTCAGGCAGGAGCGATCATGGTTTCACCTGTTTCTTGGCATTAAATGCTGCGTCATTAGCTTTCAAAGCACCCAAATGATCAGTTCATTCACACCAACGCGTGGGCGTATCATGAGATAATCCTGCAAAATCGATTCGATAGAGTTTCAAATAATCTTTTTAGAGAAAAGACTTCAGGAAAAGCTCGTCCAAACAGCGAGCAGCTCACTGAGCATGCTCCAGTGACAGCAGGGAACTGTAATCTCAGGCTTATTGTGAGGTTGGTGAAAGCTTCAGAGAGCGTGGAGCGGGCCGAGAGGCGCTCGAATCGACATGTCAACGTCAGGCACTGAAAGAACCAAAGAAAAGCAGCGTTATTCCTGAAGAGAGAAACTAACGATTAGCTCTTAAACGCAGAGCGATGACAGTAAGTGCTGTTAATGTGCATGTGAAGAACCAAACTCTCCAAGAGCACCGGCAATTACCTCTGTTTACCTACTAAATGTATAATGGGATTATTGGGCAAAATCCATTTCACTCACAAAAACAGCAGGCAGCTTTATGGACATTTTCTCATTCAATTTGGAAAAGTGTCATTTTATTTTTGAGACATCGCAGCACATATCAATAATAATGACATTATTTCATAGCAGGACAAACGAGGAAAGAAGATTGTCTCTCTCCCTCACATCGAGGCCTCCGGTCTCTCAGTCAGAGGTGTGTGATGGTCACAGCCCCGGGCTCTGCAGGAGGATCATCACTGTACCACCCTGCACCCTCTGCTGGGCTCAACTGATCACACCGCCTTCCCCCGTCCTGCCCCACGGAGCCTTTGTCTTTGGCAGAGGCCACACACACACACACACACACACACACACACACACACACACACACACACACACTCTAAACTGATCGGTCTGAGCTCAGCAGGAGGCGTGGACAAGATGTGGCGCCTACACACCCTGCAGAGATGTTATGACACCACCTCATCATTAACTTACACACTGTATATCCATGTTTGCACGTGCACCTCGAGCTGTGGCGTCTCAGCTGCCGTTTCACACACACACACACACACACACACACACACGGTTGTAGATATCTGACAGAATGTAGGAAAAGTGAATGTTGATGCATCTTTGAGCAGAAACCTGAGAGGACGAGGTTTGAGTTTAAAGGCTGAGAGAGCGGCTTCACACTCACACTGCGGATTTTAATCACGTTCACGTGAAGTACAGAGGTTAAAGTGTTAAAGAGAATAAAACAACATGTGGGCTGATGAGTTCATGAACAGGTGTGAGAGTTGTAAAGGTGAGAACTCACCGGGAGAGAGTTTCATCTCTCGCAGCCTCGGGGACAGAAACGGCGGCTGTTTTCACATCTGGATCAACCCAACATTTCCGAATCCAACGGTCCGCTACTTCCACACGTCCACGTCCCGGTCTGGGATTAAACAGCGACCCGGGAAAGTTCCTGCTCGGCACGCGGGGAAGTTGATAAATCTCCATATATCATATATCATATCTCCACGTGAGGCTGTTGGGGTGTGTGTCTTATACAACACAACGCGCCAGTCTCACTTGTTGAGGGAGGTGGAGCTCGAGCAGTCGCACCGGTCCGAAGCGTCGCGCGCCCCCGTCTCCAAAAGCAAGAGCGCGTGGCGCCAGGAGGAGTCCCCGGCAGCGCGTGGATCAGACTGCTGAGGCGCTGGGCAGCTCACCTCGTCCTCCAGCTCCCCCCTCTGTCTGTACCTCCCCTCTGCTTCCACCCCCCACCCCACCCCTCCTGGACTCACGCGAGAGAAAAAAATAAAACACAGGAACCTCTGAGTAAAGCCACCGTTCTGTCCTGAATCAGACCAACACCTGCACGAACTCTTTGTTTTAATAAAAACCATTCAGACCCAGAGCTGGACTGTGATCTAATCTAATAATCACACTGAAGCCCGGCACACACTAAACGATTTTTAAAATCTTACCCGATTTAGAAAACATGAGCGAACACACACATGATGACAAATAAAGTCAGACTGTCACTGTTGTGTTCTTACAGTGTGTGATCTGCAGAGAGAAGACCGACACAGCCACACCACACACTAACAGATTCACCACCAACAACCAGAGTCTGGAGTCTCAGAACGGTCAAACGCGACTTTAAACAAACATGGCGGACGATGACATCTGTTGTTTGTGCTTCTGTCCTCAGTCAGCTTGCTTCCTAATTGGCTAACACCCCTGATCTACATATTGAACAGGTTTAATATTGATCGTCTTCGAAGCAGATCAGGGAGAGTAAAAACCATCTTAACACACCTCACACCACAGGAGAATCTGACAAGATCATCGTTAGGACCAATCGATAATCGTGCTGTTTCTGACTCTGATCGGGACGGGGGATTTGTATCACAGTGACCAGGCTCACACTGCATGCAGAGAACTGCCTCTGTCCTGTTTCACACTACATGAATTCATGTCTGCATCGTCTAACAGCGAATGTTAACTGAGCCATTTGTGCCATTTCATTAAAGAGTGTGTGTTCTTCACCTGAACCTGAGGCCGACTCATTACAGGAACAAGCATTTCCCCTCACAGCTCTGACTGAAGCAGCGTCAGAACCATAATGAGTATAAATCACATCAGTGTGGTGAATAAGGTCAGAGTCCATGTGGCTTTAACAGGCTGACTGTACATGACCTCACATGCAGCTGAGCGATCAGCTTCGCTGCCGTTTGCTTCTTTTCATTAGTGGATCTTAAAAATATAATTTCACACAGCACAGAGGCGAACTTACCACACACTGCAGCTTTAAGATAAACCTGAACCTTAGTGGCTCTTGTTGCAGGTTATAAAATAACCTTGACAAGAACAAAAAATCTGCAAATATGGGCTTAGCAAAGCGAGTTGAAGCAGTTCCATTTGCCCCTCCTGTGGTTTAGATGTAGGTCAGCTGGTCCCAGTGTTCCAGGTGTCATTTCAGAGGAATGTGAGTTTTTTATGGGGCCGGTTCTTCCTCTAGGAACCAGCCAACATAATGAACTGTGTTGCTATATATGTTCTACTGTATGTGCACTAATCTACTGAGCTGAAGAAGAGTAGTGGTAGTAGCAGTCGCACACACAGCAGCAATTTCCCCAGGCAAAGTAATGAGATGTTGAAGCGGCAGTGGTTCAGATGACTGTGTCGATATATGTTTCAGTGTCTCCACACAGAAAAGACGTTCTGACGTTCTGCCTGCTCAGCACCAAACAGCAGAGTCAGTGATCAGCTGGTCCACGTCAGGTCTGGGTAAGAGACGTTTATTTAAACTAAAACCAAACCAAAAGTACAACAACAGAACACGAAGACGTCCAGAAAAATCCCAAATCAAAGATGAAAGAAGTCTAAAAACACAAGACCAGAACTCACAGGACTGAAACAAACAAACACACACACACACAAGACTCTGACAGAGCACAGGTGAAAGACAAGGACAAGAGACTTCAAAATAAAACAGGAAGTCCAAGGACACAAGGAAGGTGAAGGAAAGAGCTCACAAAATAAAACCAGAAGCACCAGAAACAGAATCATCTCATGACACCAGTGAGTGTTTAATGGACTCGAGTTGAAACAGGGATTCAAACCAAAGTTAAAACTGCTCACTTACTCTTCAATAGTCAGGAAAGCTCCATGATCTACTGTGCACAAATACAACTCAAATCTAATCAGCTAAATACACACTGAAAAGACTGACTGTGCGTACATGAATATTTAATCCTTAAGATATGAGATCTGCTGATTACATCTTTACGCTGAATGAAACGGCCACTGACAGAGGAGAGTGTGTCCATGTGTGAGCTGCAGATAGTTTGTCCGTCGTCTTCTTCCTGCTCTTTGTATTTTCCAGAGGCAGTCGTGTTGTCAGCGTGTGAATTTTAAACTGTACCTATCTGCTCCATACAGCAGAGGTAAGTCCTGATTGTCCTGCTGAGGGGAAAATACATTTTCTTGCCTGTATAATTAAGTTTCCCTGCATTCATGTGATGTTGAAGCTATGGTAAATTGGCTAGTTTATAGACAGACAGCACACACTCTTTGTGCTCAGACTGCAGCAGCTTTAACCAGTGATGCATCATAACCAAAACTAAACGCAGCTTAAAACCCATCAGGTAAATCTGGGTCATAAACACAGACTGAGCAGTTTTGCAGTTAGGAAATGCTGCAACGCTGAAAAGACAGAAATATAAAGTTTCCTGTTCTGGGCTCTTTGACCTTTTATACGTTTGTTAAGTGGAGAAGGATTTCGATCAGTTTCTAATCGCAAACATAAAACAGCAGCTCTGTTGTGTGTCACTTTAAACCTTTAAACGCTGCTGCTGCAAGGAATCATGGGACGTCATTCCCTCCTTTCCTTTGGTAAAGGTGACAGGAAGCAGTGAAGCTCCTTTCCTGAACCTGCAGAGACCTGGACCAGCCCCGATCACGGCCGACACTCACTCCCACACATGACCACTAATCACCACTGATCCATCGCTCAGAGGCCCAGCATACAGAGGCTCCTGCAGCCAATAAAATGCTCCATTAGAATGAATAAAGGTCTTTAAGAAGCACGACTGTGAGACAACATGAGCAGCTGCAGGAGGAGATTTCATCTAAAGACAAATCTGCTGAGTCTGACCATTCCAGTGGTCGTGATAGGTGGCTTCATTCTGCCAAAACACACACTGACCGAGTGAGAGAATGTGAGTCAGATAAAAGGAAGCTGAGGTCAGGGATGTGGAGCACCACTTATTGGGCGTCTGGATGAACAGCAGCTTTACCTTCATATCAGTTTATCATCATTAATGAAGCCGCATCAGGACTTTTCTCCGGTTAAAACATGTTCTGTCCTGAGTGGATGAAACTGCTCGGTGGCTCCGCTGGCATTTCTCCACATTCATCCCATGATGAACACCCCGGTGGAGTGTTTCTAATGATCACCATCTATTTATATTATCCACAGTTTAGGACAAATCTGACTGGTCCCTGTCTGTAATTGCCCCTGGGAGGACTAATAGCAAACACATTCATCCAGCTCAGGAGCTGGAGGAGATGGCTCAGTGATGTACGACCAGTCGGCTGTGACGCCGAAGATAAAGCACTGAGGTGTGTGTGTGTGTGTGTGTGTGTGTGTGTGTGAGACTGTGGCACAAATGCCAAAGGTCCAGTGGGTCCAGGGGGCTTTTCCCCTCATCTCTCTGCCCCCCTCCCTTTAATGAATCTCCAATGCTTTGGAGTAGACAAATTACCTGTGTCAGCTGCCTCCAGTCAATTCAACCTCCCGTCGCCTACTTACTTATTCAAGTGCATCACTTTGGATTTCCTCAGACAAAGTAAATTAATCTCTCTAGAGGAGGGGCCGAGACTCTGACGAGCGGCGGCCTTTGGGCGTACAGTAGAAGTGTCCGGGGCGGCGGAGCATCAGAGGCCGACAGCGTCCGCAAACAAGGAGGTGAGGCGTAACTGTTCGACAGATCATGATCTCACTATCTCCAAAACTTCCTACATCCAAACAGTCCTGACACATCATTTCACCTCTGAGGAGTGAGTTCATGCTGCTCTGGATTTCTACAGGTGAAGGACACAGCACAGACCTCTCCAGTCTGTAAATCAGCCAGCCGCCATTTTGTGACTCTCATTGGATAACTTTGCACACAGTTCAACAACACAGCTTATGATTGGTTTATATAGTCAGTGTGGTCAGCATGAATTTCATTCATCAGAACTCAGCAGAGGTTGTTTTGATTGTAAATAATAGATAGATAAGGACATAAAACACAGATTTATTGATTTTATTTTCTTCCTGAAAAAATAACACCAGTCTCCATGATGGATTACAAAGCCCCTGGAAGGATTATAGTCACAAACAACAGCTGGCTGTGAAGGCAGAACAGCAACAGTTACAGTACTGTCAGTCAGACGACACTTTCAAGTCGTCTGACTCCAGAGCGTTAAACAAATAAAGATAAGTTCAACTCAAATGTGCTTAATCATTACAATGATTTGCTTCCACACTTCTGTATGTTGACATGTCAGTATGAACAGACTGACTGAAGACAGACCTGAAAACTGACTGAAGATCAGTGTCGTCATTAAACTGGACAGTCACTCCTCTAATACAAACTGCTCAGATGAAAAAAAAGATCGTTTTGATTCTTTCTTTCAGAATTATTTCAGGAAATGAAGAAGATGACCTTGATTCCAACGCTTGTTTTTCTACATTTCAACTTCTTTCATTTTAACATGAATGATGGTGAATGTTGTTTGAACCCAGCAGAAGGTTTACAGGAGGACGAGCTGTTTGTGGACAGAACTCATTTACATCAAATATTTTGATGTGAAGATCAGAGTGGTAAAGCCTTTTGTAGATTAATGTGAAAAGGCTGATTTATTCATTTTCACTGTGAGTTCAACAAAGTCTTAATAATAAACACAAAAAAAACTGCTGGAATGTGCTACCATCAAACTGCTGATGAGATGAAATGGATTACAGCAGTTTTACTTTTTATTTTATATAATTTATTACTGTATTTATAATTTATCACCAATTATCATCTGCACTGGTATAACTTGACACTGCTGGTGTCTCCATCTCCACATCCATACTCCACCTTTTTCAGTCAGTAAGTGGTTTTGAAAATGCAAAGAAAGCGACTGGTTTTCTGTTTTACAGATCGACTGGCAGTGAAACGAGGCTGAGTGACAGAAGCTTAGACTGACACCCAATAATATAAATCCATGTAGTGAAGGCTCAGTATCGTCCTCACTTTATAAATAAACAGCAACAAACGGCTGTAAATTGACTTCTCGCCCCAAAGCTCCACATAAGACCATGAATGATTCATACGGTAAATGACCTAACTTCAGCTACACAGCACACAGGCTTTATGAAACACAACACCTCAAATTTCTGCCAAGAATTAATCTAAACCCAAGGGAGAATTCATTTTCTACCCAGCATGCTTTGCAATTTGCTCTGAGACCACTTAGAGGGCTGCGTTCTCTTTTAAGAGACTGAAGGCGAATGCCAGAGAAAATTCTGTAATGTGATGAAGAAAGTCTCTCCTGACAGTTTGACTCTGAGATCTGAATATCAGCAGCTAACTGCATTAACTCTCATAATGCACATTGACAGGTTTAGACAGCAAGATGTCTCTCTGTTTAAAACTGATAGTGATAGATCAGCTCATCATTTCTTTTGGACTACAGCTTTACTGATTTGTTTCACTCTCACTGCTCTCGTCAACCCTGTTTCACCCAGTGGAGCATTCAGCAGCTAAAGACCTAGATATCTCCCGTCAAGAGTTGAGTGGAGACCAAAAAAATGCTTTAAATGTTTTACTTACATTCATTGTGTTGTGATGTGAAAACCCTGCGACACTCCGGCATCAGCAGATCAACACCTTGTGTCTTCAAAGAGTCAATGCTGCAAGAATTTATCACGGTTTAGGACGTTGCACTTTTTGATGATTCATGATTAATCTCTCTCCATAATTAAAATGTAGAATAAAGCTTAAAGGAGAATAGATGTAAGTTTTGCTATCGCTACGTAGCTAACATTAGCATCAATGACTCAGCTGCTACTCAGCTGCGTATTCTAACATCTTGTAAAAACAATGATGGCTGAAGTTCTTAGGTATGTTTCTTTTAAACTCCAATCATTTTGTTCTTCATTGAAAAAACAAGGAATTAAGGTGCTATGTGTAAGGGTTTTTTGCTACCATTACATAGCTAACATTAGCATTAACGGCTGTTTACGTACCAGTCTAGAAGAAACGCTGCAAGTTCAGCATCAAACTTCACTCCCTTACTCGTCAGGAGCCGTCTCCAGCTGTGGAAAACAAAGCGAATGTTTACTCTTTTGTTTCGTTTCTATTTCTATCACTTCTTTTCTTCTACTCAAGTTAGCATGCTAACCAGCTAGCCCTGTCCTACCTCGTACCACCACTGGGTGTCACTGTAGCGTCCAGTCTGTTTGAAAAACTTAGTTGTAGCAGCTTTAATCTCTCTTGTTAGAGAAAAAAAACTTGACTTTGAAAAGTATAAAAGAATAACACTTTATATTTTATTTCATACTATGATTGACTTATTGTATTGTAGAACTTACCCTAAATGACTTGATAGATCCAACTAATGTTGACCATTTCTTCCTCAAAATGACAAAGGAATCACGATGAAGCCACAAAATCACAATCAGCTCTAAAGCCTTCCTGGTATCTGTAATTTGTCTCTTCCTCTTTTTCCGCCAAGGTTGTCAATTGTTTAGCACGAGGATTATCTCTTCTTATTTAGACTCGGTGAATGTGCCACTAAATGCAATCAGGGACTCTGGGAGCGCAATCAACAGCGGGATGAAACTGGGCATATTTAACAGCCATGAAAGACATGGTTGAGGACCGACGGTGGAGCTGTACACAAGGTGACCTCCTGTCGCCCCCCCAAGGAGGGACAGTGTTAATTTGCAACATGCCTGTGGCCAAAGATGTCCTCCTGTGGCTTGGTCTCTTGTGCATGTACTCAAGCTGAGCATCAGGCTGCAACATGGCCACACAAGTGAATCCAGAGTAAACTGTGTTGTAGAGTATTTTACAGTTACAGCTGGGGAAGAGAATGGAAGGTAAGATTAGCACAAACATTTCCAACCCCTCGCTGAGATATGCAACATTATTAACGTCATGAATGTAATGTTTCTGGAGGGGTGTTGCAGTCGATTGCATCACATGGAAAGGTGTTCCTGGTATTTTGTCTACCCCCTCCTTTGCTCTGCTCTCTGTTGTTAGAGATTCTGACCTTTCTGAAACGAAAACAGATCCAAACTTTTAAGTGGCCGAATGTCTCCGCTGACAGATTACAAACCAAACACCTTTAAAACCCTGACAGTAACAGCCTTTTGGGATTACAAGGAAACTGCCTTTCCCATCAGTTTTGACTAAGGTTCATTGAGAGAAAGGCTGTGAACGTTTGGCACAGTGGGACACCGCTGCCTCACTGAGTATGAGTCAATCACAGATTATGGTATTTCAGGGAAATGAACCCAAGAGTCAGTTACCCTCTTAATTGCCAGAAAGCCTGTCGGTAACGTGCATTCCATGGATTTACTGCAGCGATTTCCTCCACCTTATGGTCATTAAGTTGAGTAGAAACATTAACAAACTGATCTCATGCAGGGTTATTTTGGTTCTTTCTTTGGAATCAGTCTTACAGAGTGTTCAGGTGAAAAAAAACCTCCTTCAAACAGACCCAGGTATATGCTGCCTGTGCGATGCCACCCTGCTGAGACGCCCTTGAGCAAGACACAAGGGTACGGTTCTGTCACTGTGTGAGATACTTCCTGTGGTGGGGATAAAAAGGAAAGCAGCAGAAATCAGAACAAATCAAATATCAGTGTATTAGATCGGTTTAATGTCACTCAGTCAGGACTTTGGAAAGACTTTCTGATCCAACCTTTCTATCTTTTCTCTGGCCGATCCACGACTGCAGGAAGGAGTCGTTTCCTAAAAGCAAGTTCCATCATATTTCACTCATACTCACGTCTTTGCATTAGCTACTCAAACAAACCAAAACATACTGGTTCCATACACGTTACACCATATGTAAAACAGCCTTTAATTTAACTCTTTGGCTGATGTTACACTACAAAACAAACTGAGGTTAAAGTCGACTTCAAGGGCTGATTCCTGCCCTCTACTGGCAGAAAGAGAGAAGCTCTACCTGAAGTCTAGGACCCTAAAATGTTAAATATTTATTTAGAAAAATACACATTTCACCAAGTAATTTGTTAAATGTTTAATTTTTATTTTGAAATTTAACCAAAAAAAAAAAAAAAGTGTAGTGAAACTGAAACTTCAACACATTCAATATCTCAAAAATAGTCTCGTCTGTAAGCATCAGATGAGTGGCAGTGCCTCATCAGTCAAATAAATAAAACATGAGTTTGTAGCTTCTGTAATAATGATGACACATCTCCAACACTACAAAACAAAGACAGAACTTGAAGAAGATGACAGTGATGTCCAAGTCAAGGGAAAAAACACAAACTTTATTCTCTTGTTTTTACAAAACATTTCAGAATCAACCTCGGTAAATAATAAATCCAGTACAGACCTTCATGAAGCAAATGATCAAACATAAACATGACTTCTTTAATATCACCTCAGCGCTAACCTTTAATTTTTTGCTGCTCTAGCACAGTAACAAAAAAGTGTTAATGTATCACTGAAACGACAACAGCAACACAAAGCGGTGTTGGCCTTAACACAGCACGGCAGGTCGATGAGAACATGAGCGACGCCATGAAAATGAAAAGATGTATGACGATCAAAAAAAAAAGAAAGAAAGAAACTGAGATGTTTGTAAAGTTTGTAAAATAGTATGACTGGATCATGGTCGACACAGGCATCAGTGTGCGTTTGACAGGAGATATTAAAAACTACTTTACTGATCAGATTCTGTAGCGACGTTTTAAAAGCCCTCAATCAGCCGTTCCTCAGTTTGTTCATCTGAAGAACATCTGGATGCAGCCAGATGAGTGATAAAGTACAGATTTACATACACGACATGAAGCAAAGAGTCCAGAGCCTGTGTATAATCATTCATAACCAAAAGCCAAGTACCTGAGCCTACGACACAAATAATGTTCCCCAAACGTTATTTGAATAATTAGTATTGGAGCAACGCGTATCCAGGAAATATGTGTTATGGTAATGTGGATTAAAACGAGTCAGCCATCAGATTAATATAACACATGTTGGAGGGTTGTGTTTAATGTCAAGCTGCACCCATTTATATCTTTGCAGAAATAACAAGAAAGTTCATGTTTTATATTCAACATTGAATATAATCAGATTACATAACATCGCATGTATGTAGTGTAATAAACTATGGATTATAGTTTTAAATACGTCATCTGTAACAGACTCCAGTTGGACTTTATAAAATTGAAAACCACCTGTTCACTCTGCATCTTCTCCTGTACTCATTTAAAAATGACGTGTAAATGTCAGCAATTAAAACACATTGAAATACATTCAGCTTTAGTTTCAATGACTGGGCCTGGTGTTGGGTGTCTGGACTGTGGAGATACAGTACAGGTATATGTACAACACACCTGCAAAACCAATGACTGATTCATTGTAGGTGTTAAAGAATATGTCTTCTACATGCCTCTGTGTGTGTACATGCTGACCAGAAACACACATCATTTTCAGTGTTTCTGTCTGTGGGGAAAAGAATGAGAGTCTTCATTCACAGGAGTTCGTCAGCTTTTCTGACACACACTGAAAACCAGCTAAAAACACACACTAGACAATTCCCAGACGGACGCCTCGTATACTTTGTACATATAGGTGAATAAAATGAGGTGTATTATTATAATAACATGCATCTGTATTTCAGTCATTTACTTGACTTTTCATTTTGCCATCTAACCTTTCCGTCGGTTTCACACGAACCTCGGAGAGACTGCTATTTATGCATTAGAGCGGATGTTTACTGGCCTATACCGCTGAGGTAATGTCAAACTGAAGTCAGAGTGACACATCCAGATCATAAATAAGACTGTTCATAGCTTACTCCGTTCCCTCTCACCATCCAGTCTCCATCTCGACATGATTCATTTTAAAATGAGTTTGAAATTCAGTAGGTTTTTGTGCGTCATGCAGATCAATCTTAAAGTGGACGTACAGCACTGAGACAAACAGGCACACAGGAAAACACTCATTTCATCAGTCATGAAACCAGCATGAAATAATCTGGAGTAAAGAATCGAGTTTTGAAGATTTGTGGAGAGTAATGCACTCTCTGCCGTCGTCTAAACGTGGAGGAGAAAATGTGTCATTGTATAAAATTGTGGGGGGAGAGGAGGGACAACCTCGGTTTAAATTACTACACTAATCTTTACTTTGCATAAATGTTCAGGTGCCTGCAGAGCCCCAAAAAACAGAAGAAAAAGTAAAGTGATGTGTGAGGTAAAAGAAAGCAGTGCAGCGCATGAAATGCAATGAAAGGTACTAGAGTGTCAAAAAAGTAAAGAGACCTTTCAGAAACAGAGACAGCAGGGTTTCAGATAGGTGTGGAGAATCCTAACAGTGCAGATACACATGTTTACAGTAAATACTAGAAATGATAAAAAGTTAAAGTCACTTAAATATCAGGACTGTCAAACACAGAGAAATAAATAAACTAGGTGCAATGCCATAAGCTCAAGGGTCATGTGATGCACTGAGGGAAGATGGGTAGAAATTAGAGTGTGCCCATTCCAGTGACTTCAGACGTCAGCCTAGAACAGTTCAGGGAAGACGGGGTGGAGGAGGAGGAGGAGGGAGGAGGGAGGAGACAGAGAAAATAAAACAACTGTGAAAGAAGAACTTTCGCTTGAAAGTGAAAGTTATGCTGCAATGGCTGCTTTGTGCTTCAATCTGCTGCTGGCACCTTTTTAAACTCACCATATTTTCATTGCACACGTTCACATTAAACCTCTTAGCCTCTAAAAATATGGTACAATAATCATGCAATACCAACGCCCTCGTGAAGCCATGCAGTGGACTGAAAAAACAACAACAAAAAAAACATGATGGCGTCATGAAACATCTAATATAAGGTGTTGTTCCCTGACAGAGGCATCACATCACTCTTCCCTCTGACAGCATTGCTTGGTGGCAGTCGCGTTCGCTCTTTTTTCTTTGCTTTTTTTAAATTTTCCATTTTTATTTATTAGTTTTACTCTTTCCATACAATGACACAATAGGATTTGAGAGGCAGATTTATCTAATATAGTAATGACAGAAAGAAATACAACATTATTCTTGGAATGAAGCATGCTAAATAAATACTTAAAGGAGTAGTTTGACATTTTGGGAAGTAACAGTCGATAGTTAGCTTAGCTTAGCTTAGCTTAGCTTAGTCAAAGGATCCTGGTCATTGGTCTCCTGCCTCATCAAATGTAGCAGTTGCATCCCCAACAGGACATCAAACTGTCCCACAAACATCCTAAAACATATGTCCACAACCAGCCGCAGTGGAGCTTTAGCTTCTGAATATTCGCACGAGTATCGAGTATCGAGTATCGAGTATCTCACTTTTTCGCGCTCTATATTTGCGTTATTCTGTTTGTGAAAAGACCTTAAAAGTCGCAAAATCTGAATTCATCTAAAAACACAGACCAGGCAAACGGTTTCACCCTTTTCCATCCTTTGCTAAGCTAAGCTAAGCTAAGCTAACCATCTCCTGGAGCTAGCTTCGTAGCAAACTGGCAGAGATGAAAGTGGTATTGATCTTATCTAAGTAAAACAATAAACTAATAACTGTATTTCCCAGAAAGTCAAACGTGCTTTTTAACAATACACTGGCTACATCAATTTTAAACAAACCCCAGCGTTTGGTCATGTGACTTTTACTACAGATCTCCCACAGGCTAACGCTAAAGTCTTATGCACAACCAAGGGACTCTAGGGGAGGTTCCATGGGACAACAACATAGTGGTTAATTGTGAAGCGGCGGTTTTGGTGTTAGCTTCTGAAAAGAGAACCAGATTTGGGGGTGACTTCAGGATGTTGTCATAGACGAGGGGTCATTCCACATGGCAGCCACGTCCCTGAACCTGCCATCGGAGTTGTGGGAAAGCAGTTGGGATTAGTTTTGTCTGTTGGACTGTTCTGTGAAATCCCCCTTAAGAGGTCAAAGACATAAAATCCTGTGGGTTTTCCTGCTCTAAAGCAAATAACAGGTTTTCTCAGAGCTGTGGATAATACGTTTATTTTCTTTGCTGGTGATGAATTAGAGGTTTCAGGGAGAGTGAAGCAAAATTTAAATTAAACAATGTTCACTGAATTTTACTGAGGAATATAATATCTTAACAATAACAGTAAGAGAATATAATAAAGATGATACAGATAACATAATAAAAAGCATTTGATCTTGGAGTCAACACACACTGCTGAGGCTGTATTCACAGGTTTTCAGATTCATTGTGAACAATTTGGCTGTAAACTTTGCAAACTGAGTTAGGCGTTGATCATTTTGTGATTCACTTATCGATCATCCAGTTTTCTAATCTGCAGATTCTGTTCAAAGACACAGCGTACTTGTCTCACGAGCTGGCATTGCTCCCATGAGCCACTTAGGTGCAAAGAGTGAGCTTGGAGAAACTTAATGCATTTTAATGCCTGCACTCGAGTGGAAATAAGGGGCAAAAGTGAATAAGAACAACTGAGAAAAAAAACATGAACGGCCACATTATTCATGGGTTATCTGCCGCTCGTCAAAAACCTCACAGATATCGCACATTTTCTGGCAGCTCACCAGAGTATCAGTGTCGTGAGTGTCAAAACATCACAATCACAGACGGTTTTCTACAAACACGGTCACTCAGGCGTTACTTTTATGTTTTAAATTGAGCCGGAGTCCAGCAGTTAAGAGTTAAAAGGTTACCTTGCATTGATGAGATACTGGGCCAGGCTGATGTTAGCGGGGGTCCCTGTGATGGTGATCTGGCGCTCAGACGAGCCCTCCATGGCGTTTGCAATTTTGATCTGCGCCCCAGACATCTGTCGAATCTCATTTATTTTGGTTCCCTGGCGTCCAATAATGCAGCCTATTAGCTGGAAAAGAGCAGAGATCTTTGAACATGAAGCCTGGAAACCTCTGTGCTGTCTGCACACATTTCCACTTAATACCTAATACATCTGAAGTTAAAAAGGAGGTTTAATGGGTTATGAAATGGTCTGGGGTTTAATTTAAATCCCATCATTTAGGAAATGAAGTTAGATTAATGACAGCATGGTCAGTAAATCAGCTGATTGAGGGTACTCTGCTGTGCCAAATAGGAAATGAAGTCTGGAAGATCATTGTTGGTGATGTTGTCAATCATTTGTTCATATAATATTACAAAGCTTGATCTCAGTGCTACTATTTCCAAATGTTTTCTTATCATTTAATTAACAACTGAAGCTGCGATTCACCCTGTGAAAACTCTTCTGCACGTCATCTGAATTCAGATATGAATAACCAATTGAAAGTTCCATAATTTGAAGCTGTCTCACTTCTAACCTCTCCAGCGTTACTCACATCATTAGGAATGGTGAGTTCGTGGGTGCTGGCTGGTGGACTGGCATCCAAACCTGAGTTCAGGAGCAATGGGATCAGAAAGGAGAGTCGGATTTAAAGTCACTTTAACGGAGCTGGAAAGAATATTTTTGTCATTTTGGGAAATATATTTACTCACTTGTTTGCCGAGCTGGTTAGCTCTTAGCTTTAAAGGTTTTTAACCAGGCTGTTGCCCCAGTATTTCTAGGCTTTTTGCTAACCTAAGCTAACCGGCTGTCAGCTGTAATTTAGCATTAGAGTGGTATTGATCTTCTTATTTAACTCTTGGCAAGAAAGCGATTAAGTGCATTTCCCAAAATATCAAAGTGTCAACAGGATGTGACAAAAGACAGCCCAGAACACACTTAAAGAGAGCACATTTTTTGAAGACCCCTTGTTGATTCAATAAATCATTCCACTGGAAACTAAACTGCCACATCCTCTCGGATCAAAGCGGTGGAAAAAAAAGAATCAAACATTACTGTGTTTATTCATGTGACCTTCAGCTGGTCTTTGCAAGAGCATATGCAGGACGTGACACAGGCAGACAAGCATGTACCAAGGTCTGTTCAGATATTCATTCAGATATTCATTTGGTTATTACAGTACAATGTGGCCAAGCTATTTCACTGAAGATTTCATCTGTAATGGAAAATAAAACAACCTAAAATGTGTTGGAGGAATAATGTATCCCGTTACCAAGTAATAATGTAATTTCTCTTTACACTATTTTAAAGTGAAGCCCAGTGTCACTTTTTTTTTTGCCTTTCACTGGCATATTATCAGACAGAGCCAAGAGAAAATATACATGAAAAAAAATCAAAGAAAAAGAGAAACCACAGGGGCCGAGTCATGCTGTGCCAAAAGAGAGATAAGGTGCAAGGTAGGGGAAGAGAAAAATGTTTCTCTGGATGCAAAGAGAAGGAAGAATCTAAAGGGCCTTGTGGGTACGTACCAGGGAAAGCAGGGGTGGTCTGTCCGAGAGGGGTAAAGGGGGTTTGCTGCATAGCCAACTGGTGGAGCTTGGTCAACTGCTGAAGGGTTAGGAGGGAAAGTAGAACTAAGAGGTTACTGATACACAGGTCACACCGAGAAATGAAGCCAACCAAAACTAGAGTGAAGAAATGGTGAGGAGAAGGAGGTCACGACACAAGGTGGTGGAGGATAAAAAAGGAAGAGAGACAGAGACACGGAGAGAGGGTGATCGTCTGTAATGGAGTTAAAAAGTGCTCGGTAGTTTGATTATTTTGTACCTATTTCCCTGTCACATACTCCAACGTATTTATTTTAGTTATAAAATGTAGAAAGAGACACAACTCCACTCACGAGCACATTAACCAAATGCAGGAAATCCTGTCATCTCCACTTTCCCCCTCGATTATCATGTGTCCCTCTAGTTCGCACTTACAACTCAGAAACAGGGAACCTGTGGTTTTACATGCCTGTCAGAGCAGCCATTTACCCCCCCTGACGTGGTCACAGACATGTCCGTCCCCCCCCGCTGTGTATCATTTCCATCAGGAATGAGGGAAGACGGATGCTTTCAAGCCTCCTTCTCCTTTTTGAGAGGAGTTTTAAGGAGGTGGAAGAAGGTGTCAAGCCTGTGCTTGAGTGATTGTACCGTCAACCACCACCTCCACCGGCATCAATCACTTCCCAACTTTGAATTAGTGGATCTGACACAAGGTAGGTCCTGAGATTCTCTCATGACAAGGACAGATGAAGGCAGATTATTAATGGAGACTATGTGGTCAGCTGGAATTAAAGGGGTGTCTCCATCAAAATGTCCGTTACTGACTTTACCTTTATCATTATCACTGGAAGCTACAGTTTTGTCATCAACCAGATCTGGTGAGAGATCTTTCCCGTGGTTGAGCTGCAGCCCAACCATAAACTATGAGGACGGTGATTCTGGAAGTCATGATTCAAGACTAATAACTTCAAAGGTAATCAAATGGCTGCGACCATTTTTATGACACATAATTGAGAAGAGACTAAGAACTCACATCTGGGTGTGGTATGGCGTACTGTCCCTGAATTGTGTAGGCCTGGGGAGATGAAAAACACAAGAAACAGCTGATTTTAGCATCTTATACAACACAAACAACAAATCAGCTGTTGACATTTTCAGCTTCAATGACCATAAAGCATGATGACTGCAGTGAATACTATACTCATCATGATTCTTATTATCATATCCAAGACAGGAACATACACAGGATGTAATATGTCGATGTGAAGTCTTAGAAATCAGTGCTCGATTATATAATAAATGAATGCATAACTGACCATTTCCATGACTGGCAGGCAGGATTACTGTACTATCACTGCTCACTTTATTAGGAACACCTGCACCAGCACTTCTGCAGCACAAACACCCCTCTGATTTGAGACTGGTTGGAGCGGACAGAAACTCTACAGTAACTCAGATAACTGCTCTTTATATTGAGCAGGAAAACATGAACAACACATTGAACCTTTACAGAGATGGGCAACAACAGGCCGATAAGAGCTGAAGACCACGTTGGGTTAGACTCCTGTCAGCCCAGAACATCTGAGACTGGACGACTGAAGACTGGAAGAACGTAGCCTGGTCTGAGGCAGCAGATGGTAGAGTCCATGAATCCATGGACAGTCCAACAGTCCAGGCTGGTGATGGTGGTGGTGTAAAGGTGTAGGGGAATGTTTTCGTGGCACAGTTTGGGCTCCATTTATTTACCATCTTCTACAGGCTACTTCTAGCAGGATTATGCTCCGTGTCACAAAGGAAAAACTGTTTACATGAACCAGATCTGAATCCAGGAGAAAACCTTTTGGATGGGTCTTGTAGAGTCTAGAACTGAGGCTGTTTGACAGTAACAGTACAGTGTTCCTAATAAAATGCTCAGTGAGTGCACAGGACTTAAAATGCATACAAATTGCCTCCACCGCCACTTGGCAATGCATCTTTGGACCTTGACATGATTTCTGAGTTTCATCTTTAATTCACAAATTTGAGTCTATAAAGAAAACAAATGTTGATGTTTAAAAACCCACTACAGACTCCAGACAGTTAAACTGAAGTTAACGTATTTTTGTACCTGTGTCAGGAACATCTGCACAATGTGATGCAATCCAAAGAGACGCCATCACAAACTAAACTTTCAAAAATAACCGTAATCTCAACACACTGTACACGGTCCAAACAAAACTGATCATTCAAAGGTAATATTTATACATATCCAGAAAAAAGACAGGCGTCCAAATTGGACTCATTAGGTAGTTAGAGGCTGTGTTTCTCATATTTATCTCTTTGTTGGCCAAATGCATTCAGAAGCTTTTAGCCCAGATCTGCAGCTGAATCATCTGCATTAGCTGGATGTGCCCTGCATTCTTACTGAGACTAATGTCATTGTTGCTGAATCAAACAGTGTGGTGCTCACAGGTACAGCTCCCTCCCTCCCGCCTGCAGGAAGACAGGGAGACACACATCAAACCGACTCTGGCTGACCTCCCTGAGACTTTGTGAGGCATTATAATAATGTCACACTGCTTCTGAGAGTGGACAGTCATCATTTGCATGTGCAACAACAAGTTATTTTAGTGTCTGAACAACTAATAGTGTAATTTTCCCAATGAGGGCAGCCTCATTTGCAAAAGGGTTGTGGTGGCACACATATGAAAATAAAAAGCCTTGTGGTAACAGGCAGAGGCTGATTCTGCAGTAAAAGTCTCAGGTTGGCTGTCGGCACAAAAACTAACAAGCTAAAGCTAGCTCAGCTCTTACCTGGCCGCCAGAAAAAATGACTGGGGTGGAGGCCGGCTTTGGGCGATAAGGGATGGTGGCACCTTTAGGTGGGGACTAGGGAAGAAGAGAAAGAAGAGGCAGAGTCAGTCTGAGGCCGGCCATGGTCCTGATGTATTTGAAAAAGGATATGAAGCTACTACCAGCAGCCAGTTAGCTTAGCTTTGTAATAAAGACAGAAGACGAGGGGTATGAGCTAACCTGGTTCTGTCTGAAGCTAAGACTGATACCACTCTGTCCATTTTCAGGTTGCTGCTCAGTAAAGTCACAGTGTGTAACTTCTAAACAATCCTGCTTTTGTGTGGATTAAACTAATGAAGTGGTAAATAGATTTTGTTGCCTCCTAATGGAGCCATGCTAGTTTTTCCTCCTGCTTTATGCTAAACTAAGCTAAGCGGCTACAGGCCGTTGACAGACGGTGCTATTGATCTTCTCATCTAATTCTCGGCGAGACAGCTAACCAGCACATTTCCCAAAATGTCAAACTATGTCTTTAAAGTAGAGTACTTCATCTGCATTCACAGACAAGCGTGATGATCATGGATTAAATGCACCACCACGTCTGGGTTTTCTTTGCAAGTGTATGATACAGCAGGGAGGTGGTTTCACTGAGAGAGCTGAGGAGTTCCAGTTTGCAAGCTCACTATAATGACAGAGATATTGATTCACGCTGCGCTGCAGAAACAAGGCTGTTCAAGACAGTGGAGAGGGCGTAATCAGATTTCCTCTGTAGAGGGAGGAGGAGTATCCACTTATGTGCAGTATGTGCTTCAAATACAGTATGAAGATGCAGCGATGCTGTTCCTCATGGAACACAAACAAGCTGACAGTTCTTGACTAATTGTAACTACGATGACTTTGTCTTATCTGATGATTTTAATCATTACTCTTGAAGCAGTTACCGCACAAATAAATCCTTTCTATTGCCTATCCAAGTCTGTGACAAGACGTCTCTGCCCTCGTCATCAAGTCTTCGTACGGCACTTAGAAAAACAAAATGGAAACTCCACAGCAGGACACAAATTGCCCTCAATAGGACCTCTATTACGCAAGAAGATTGCTCGTCAAGTTGACATTTATAGATAACAGCTGCCAGGTGTTTCTGACCCCGACTAGCCTCACTTTTGGTGAAGGAAAAAGAAAGCTTAACATTTTTGCGAAACAAAACATTTTAGTTCCATTCCAAAAATCGATTCCTGAGAAAATGTGTTTTGCAGCAGTGAATACCACTACGTAAAGTGCACGGCTGCATGGGTTTAAACCTTTCTCCTGATTCTTGACATACCCTACCTCCAGCATTACCACACAGATTTGTTTGACACACTGGATGATGGCTTCTGGGGTCCCGGAGATTGTCACTGCACGTTCTGTGGAGTTGGGCAGCATGTCCCCGGCCACCTGAACCTGGGCCCCTGTGGACTGAAGTAGAGTGAGGGACCTTAAGGGACTTGACAATGTTGACAGCATTCAGTTCTACCTCACAGAGCCGTGAAGGGTTGGAAATACTTCCTCTGCCAGTGTCAGCCTTTATCAATAACCTCCTCCTGGCACAGGCTGAATAAAAGACTCTAATCATCTATCAACCTATCAAAGAACTCCAGGATAAATACGCTGATGGTCCATCTGAGAGCACAACATGCTGCTGTTACCAGAGTAACACACATCTGCCTTTGTCTCCACAGTTTTTCAGACTTCATCTAATCATCTGAAGGTAGGAGGTAGGTAGGTAAAGTGCTCTCCCACTCTTTCAACAGTGATTATTCAGAGACAGCAAATGCCTTTGGCTTCTGGATGCTGTTGCCCAGCCTTTATTCAGGCTTCTTGTATTTTTAGCCACATTTAGGCAATATCTCAACAATTTTTTTATTTCTTTTGATTTAATTCATGGCTCCCAGATGACTCAGACACACTTTGCTGATTCCTTGACATTTCTATGCCCTATGACCACACACTGAGTGCAGTCGAGTGTGGTTTGTTGGATTTGTAGCCCCACCTTACACCACTGCTGCACCAAGTGGGGAAGATGTCAGCAAACAGGACTATTAAACGTTTTTAAAATTGCTGCTAGCATGGCTGTAGACTGTGGGCTCATCAGTGATTTAACTCATAGTTCCTGACTGGTAAAATAAATAATAATAATAAAAAAATATCTGGAAAAAACAGAACAAGCAAATAAAAAGTCACAGTTGAATGGGCTTGTGCTAATTAAACTGGAGTTGTGATGTTATAGCTGCAAAGTCAGACATTTATTCTGAATATTACAGATATTACATTATCAGTTCATATAAAAGTGGCAATAATCAAACAGTGAATCAGTTTTCATAATTAGCCTTGGATCTAATGATTTGAGGAGAATGTCTGCGTTTCTGTTTGTCTTGCACGAAGAAACAAAAATGAGAAAATCACAGACTCTCTTATTTCCATATCATACCTCTCTCATTTCTTTTATTTTGGAGCCTCCTTTTCCTATGAGGGATCCACACTGGCTGGCTGGCACTACAAGCCTTAAGGTGACGGGGGGCTTGCTGGTCGCTGGGCTGTTGCTCATGGAATTGATTATGTCCTGGAAAATGAGAACATACATTTCATTTTGCAAGGGTAATATTTTCTCAGCACGCCCGAGAAGAGCGGCGAGGTTCGTCTGTAAATAATGAGCACCTTGGTCAGAAAGGCCTGAACTCACACAGGTCACAGAGGACTCCTGTGAGTCCTCTATGAGGCGATTTAAATTCACCAGTTACAATCAAGTGATACCAATAACCGTCACAATGAGTGCGTGTGTCTATGAGCTAAACTGACCGCTTGTTAAAGAACATACATACGTCATATAGGGAAAACTGCTGCCGCCATCTGATCATACCTCTTCAAACTTGTAGGCAATCATGGCAAAAGCCTTGAAGATGGTGTCTGTTGGTCCAGTGATGGTGACAATCCTCTCTGGACAGTTGCCCTCGGAAATATTGATCCGCGCTCCGCTCTGGAAAAACAACACGCACATCGCTGATGGAGTCAATATAGGTGATGTGAATCTGTTGATCACTGACAAACCCGAAGCCACATTTAATACAGATTTCGACCTATGTGTACTGTGTGTAAAGTGTAAATATTTTGGGTTTTGTCATATTTGAAATGATGCTGAAACTCACCTCTTCTCGCATCTTTTTTACTGTTTCCCCTTTCTGGAAAAAAAGCAAAACAGTAATCAAAAATCTAAAAATAACTGAAGCAGGGTTTGATATGACATAAATTCTTTTTTCACAAGTGTGAGTATGAGCAGAAACATGAGTGATTTAATAAAAATACATACCTTTCCAATTATACTTCCAACCTCCTGGAATAAAACATGAAAAAGAGAAAACAATTATGATTCATTAAAGAACCTACAGGGTAAATGTGTGGTAGTAAAACTGCTTTTTTTCCCTGTGCAAGGTGGAAAACAGTGCAGGTGCATGCAGAGGACCCACAGCCACATGGAGGTGTCGAGGGCCACACTTTTCATATGCACGTAATCACTCTTCATCAGCTCGGTGTGGCACAGTGAGGAAAGGGCAGAGGGGCAGCGCTGGCTGCGAGCGTCAACACTCCCTGACGTCTGCTCGGTGACTCTGAGGGTTACATCCATTGTGATGTTGAAGCTGCAGGCCAGCTGCTGCACAGAGCCAGGTTCCCCCCCCCCCGGACAGCCATTTATATCTATCAAGCTACGTAAAGTCTGTTGTTGTCCTCAAATATTCTTTAAGGAATCTGTGCTTCATTCAAGTATTTGTTTAAATTTCAGTACAGGTCCTTTAATCAGCTTTTATCTGTTTTATTGCTGTGTAAGTCAGTCACTCACAAATGACTGCTTCTGTACATTCAGCAACTTTATAACAACAGTTATTCAGCTCTTAAACACTGAGCCATCGTTCACATCTAACAATTAGACTCAGTAAACCCAATCAGATGCACATTTTACTGCTCTAAACTCACCCCTGAAACCTGATGAGATGACAGATTAGATCCTTCACAGGTTATTCTCCTCAGCTGCTCTTTGCTGGAGGGGTATCGTAGCTCTGCTCTCTGCTTTAAAACACTCCAACAGTGTTATATTGGATTAAAGTCTGCGGCCAGATCATAGTTTTCATGTTTTTTTTCTTTCCAAACTCGTGTGTGTGTTGGAAAATTGAGTCCAGGAGTCATCTTTTCATTCAGTATTTGTGGACCATTAAATGTGGGGCATCTATAAATATCATCTCCCGTTACCTTTTGCACTCAGCACACTCCCACCTCCACGCTTCACAGTCTGCACCGTGCAGCCACATCCAAACATCTGATCCAACCAATTTATACTGTACACTGCATATAAATCTGAGGGCGTGGAAAAACACACATCACACACAACTGACTCTGGGGTGCATGTCTACACCCAACAGACCATACTGAAAATATTCCAATACCCAACTCAGCCCAACCAATAGCTGCTGAGTGTGAGGTGAGACAGATGTGGGTCTGCCAAAGTCCTCCCCCTCGTACCCAGTCGTCTTCTGGCAGGTTCTGGGCCTGTGTGGCCGCAGGGTTATTCAGACTATCAGTGGGTCATCGGAGTCTGGAGTTCCTGCATGGTTAGCCATGCAGTGGATGAATTCCTGTACCGCAGATTCTTTGGCACACAAACCAAGAGAAGATGTTGGCTCCAGTCACCTCCAGTTGAGGTGCAGGATCCCCGCCCCCCTGCCAGGAGACCTCCATTAAGACTTAGGCATTAAACACACAGAAACCTTTCCCTTTAACAAACTATACAGACTTTGAAAAAGCAGAAAGTTGAGACTGAAAACACAGACGTCGGTGCCCACTTCAAGGTTACACACTACACCCTGAGCAGAGCAGAAAGCAGAGGAACACTGCAGCAGAAGCCTGTCACTCTACAGAGGAGTTTTTTTTCTGTAGAGAGTCTGTCAATGTTGAAGCTAAAATATATTAGATGAAAGTAAGAACAGGAACAAAGGAAGCAGAGATCCAGGCTCAGGCTACAGAAGTACTGAACGATGCTAATAATGTTATTAATAGAAATGATTAGAATAATAATAGATAATAAATAATAACAACAAAGATGTCATTTATTCCCAAGAAGTCCGACTGGATGTTTTAATGTAAAGTAACGAAGGCACAGTCGCCATGTGTTATTCTTACTTTTCCATGCATGAGGAGGCGGATGGTCAGGGTGACGTTGAGGCCTCCCTCTGATTGGACTTTGGTGGGCTCCATGCTGGGGGGAGGGGGGGTAAGACCAGTCCTGGATTGGGATGTCCTCAGAAGGAGAAGGAGTAGGGCGGTATTCCAGCCAGCCAGTCACCTGCCGAACCCAACGCCACAGACACGTTAACACGGTGATGTATGATGTATGATGTCTTTACACACACAGTACAGAACAATTTTATGGTTCTTCATGAGAGTTTCCACAAATGTTTGCATTCCAAAAAACCTGTGGTCACTTGTGCTTTAGGAGCAGGTCACAGCGGCTCACGCTGCAGACGATATTCCAGCCAAAAATCTGGGCTAAAAATAAAACGCTGGCGTCTGCAAATGTGACACAGCAAGGCCTCACTTTTAAGAGGCGCCCACACAATATTTCCCCATGAACAGTGCACAGAGGGAGCAGCTGTGCCGACATCGTACATGATCTATGTAAAAAATCTGAAACACACACTGCCCACTACAGGAACACAACTGTGCCCAGAGGACTGTACAAGAGATGAAACTAAATGACATTAATGAATTCACTGACTAAACTCCTGAAGATGAATCTCTTCTTGTAATAATGTTTGTAAAGGTGCAGCACAATGGCTTCCAGAACACTTTGTGGTTAACGGTAAAAGGCTCTTTTCTATGAGTCAGACATTAAAGCTGTCCTCCAGTGTCCTCATTACAGTTAGTCAAATTACTTTGCTCCCCTTTGACTTTGCTACCGAGGAAAAGGCAAACAGGACTGTCTGTATGCATGGAAGACTTTGCCAAAAAGTGAAAGTTAGTTTTTGTGTAGAGTAAGTTATAAGAAATGACCTGGTGCTCTGTTCATTGGAATGTGTTTCTACTGTGTTAAGTCTCAATACAGAGAAAAGACTGGATGAAGGAATGCGTTTGTGCACGGCTGCCAAGTAAGAACCGACCTCGGCCACGACTGACCCTGTGGCTGTTATCATTTCACATTTCACTGTCCGAAATGTTAATTCCAAGTCATCAGCAGATAATCTACCTGCTGCCCTCACCCACCCTGCTGACTTTGTGTATCATTCGGTTTCAAAGACACAAACAGCCCCAGGTATTCTCACCAATCTCTCCTGTGTTGGAGTAAAGTCTGGCTCTCCTCATGTTTTTAGTGGCTTGTTTGGCTACAGGTTTCACATCTACGACCAAATTTTAATTCTAATGAGCCAGACAGAACCTTAGGCTATTTTTGTGCCCATTCGGGGAAAAAAGTAATAAAACTCTCACCTCCTCTCTACCTACAAATATGGTGTTAGAAACAAAATATATCAACGCATTAGAAAGAAGAACAGGAGCTTTATGACACTGGAGAAACTGCAGTAAATACTTGATTTTTGTAGAATGTATCATTGGCTGACAGTGATTAGAGGAGGAACACTGGAGGATATTTTCAATCATCACAGCTTTGACAGTTGGATCTTAAAGCCACCTGGTGTTTGACACAAACACTTCAAGTAATTAATTCAAATTGGTACATTACATCATTAAAATCTAGGTACAGCAGTGCCAGTGTCCCTTGTTTTATCAGTGAATGTATTACAGTTTACATCTGGCTTCTTATCTGTCCAAAGAACAGTGACCACCTAAATGGTTAATATTTAGTGGCTCTGTACCAACACACTGCCTTATGATCTGCAGCAATGTCTTGACGTGTGCAGGAAGTATCTGTGTTCGCACTGTGGACGTCCCTTTTCTGATTCCTGTTTCCTGAGGACAGAAATCAACTGGTGAACTGGTGCATGAACAGGAGCATTAATTCATTTATTATATTTAGCTGATATTTGGCACAAATTCCCTTCCTTCTCCTGATTTCACATATTATTCAAATTAAGTTGGTTACTGAAAAGTGGTAGATGCAGCGTCAAAGCAAATTACTCACAAATGAAACTGCCAGTTTGATGTGTGTAGTGTTGGACTTTTTTTCAAAGCAACTAGCAAACATTTTTTAAAAACTACTCATATAAATGCGTCTGACTTGCTCCAGGTCTAATGGTCACATTGTGTTTGTTAAAAGTGGCAGACAGCAGGATGTGCCACCTAAGGTGCTAACAAGCTCATGTGTCAAATAACCATCTTGACCCTGTCCATCCGGGGATCTGCTAACTTCAGTAAACTAAAGGGAAAAACTGAAAAACTGTTTTGCTGGAAGCATTAATATGTATGTTCACCTTGGACTGTGAAGCAGTGGGGGAGGCTGGCATCATCTCCTTTGGTCTGATAATTGTTTATCGTGGTATTATCATTTTCTTCATATTTATGTCCTAATCTGCTGAACCCAGTGATGCACTGAACTGTTATTAGGGTATTTATGCAGTATTAAATGGGTGTCCTTGCTACTACTCTGTTTAAGGGCACAGTGTGATGTGGTCATGCTGTTTTACTTTTGTAAAAACTTTATTTATTATTTAGATTTATCCAAGTGCAGTACGCAAGGGTGAGAATGATATTAGAAGCTAATGTCATCTGGCTTATCGGCCTCAACAACTTCTAAACAACTAAGTGCTTTAAACAGCAAAACTCTGGCTTGTTACAGAAGGAGAGGTCGAGTTTATGTCTCTTCATATTCACAGGATAAAGAGCTGCAGCCAATTCTCATTCCTCTCTGTTTGGAATATGAAGAAAATGATCCAGAAGTGGAGTATACAACACATACTGCAGCTATTCTTAATGTTTATGCCCCCAACTATGACTCACCTCACTTCATATAACAGACGACTGTAATGTTTAGTCACTACTGCATAAGGTTGAGCTTCCTGTCTGGTGGTGTCAGGAAAAATCTCGAAAAAGAAGTTACAAGGTTACAACAAATACATAACAACACCCACGGCTACAGACCTGACTCAATACGGATTACACTGAATATGTCAACAAATCTGGTCACTTACACATCATCTGAAAACTCAGAACAATGACCAGTCAGTAAACACGATAAGAACACCGTGCAGTGAGGTCTCACGTGAGCCACTGATTGTCAATATTATTTTAAATCCCTCAATAACCCAGAGAAGACTGACTCCAACACTACCTCTTACCTAAATAACATCTCATTCCCTACTATTATAGAGGAGGATTGCTCCAAATCCCACCAGAGCAAGTTGGACTGTGATCCAGACCAAACAGGAAATGTCTTGGTCCAGACACGTCTCTGTTGTAATGCTACAACAGGTTTTTGTCAGAGATCCACTCCGGTCTTATGCTTGTTTCCAGTAGTCCCCCCCCCAGACCTCTGCTATGAATGAAAAACACATAAAGGTAAGTTTATCTACCTGTTCTGGTCATGTGGCCACATCCAGAAAGTTTGGAAAAGGGTTCATTCTTTAATAAAAGATGTTCCTATCAAACACTTCACACTGTTTTCTCCGTTTTATCCAGTTCATAAAAACCTTTTGATGCAGACACATTCTTTTATTTTTACATAAAACTTTTGTTGCAGTGGTCCACCGTGCAAGTTCCCATGGTTGACATGTGGATTTCACAGATATTAGCACTTCTCCCACTGGAGAAACTGACCCACGATAACTCTGGAAACCTTTGCATTCTTTCCCACAGACACTCTGCAGGTAGCTACTCTTGTGTACAGTTTCTTCAGTGGATACAAGGTGTCTAAATGTCCTCTGTCTCTTTGTGTAATCCTGGACTGACTCCATGATGTAGAGGAGGTCAGATCTCTGTGGGGGTCAGACCATCTGTTGCAGGACTCCTGGTTCTTCCTGTCACTGAAGATAGTTTTTTATGACTGTGGCTGTATGTCTGCAGAATGAATCTTGGACTGATCAGATACATCTCTCTCCGATTGTTTGTATGATGTTAACTATTAAAGCTGCCTAAAATGAAATGGTGCCATCAAGAACGAAGTCCCTGCTGGCATATAATCCCCCATTAACCTAGAGTTTTCAAGCTGGTAAGATAAGCTAAGCTAACTCCCAATAAGAAAGGAAATCAACACATTTCACTAAAAGGAAAACTTTTTCTTTCAGCATCCAACATGACTAAGAGAATAAAGCTGTTCAAAACTGTTGGGTGGATTGTTATGTAGTGTAATGACACTGGTTTATGAGACATTGGCATTAATTAGTTGCTGTTGCTTCAAAATAAAACATGTAAAGCTTTAAAGAGCAAATTATTACTAAATCTCTGTGGCATTATTCCAATCAGTCATGTGAAGCAGGTCACGACTGATGGACAGCAGACGGTTAAGACAAAGTCAGCTGCATATATGTTGATGTACTGGAATAAAACTGAATGCTGTATCCCACAGATATTAAGCCAATGGATGGACGGGATATTTTTCTTGCACAGTTTATAAAGAGAATTGACACAGGAAGAAATATTTTGACAGTATCATAAAATATGCACCGTCAAACGTAGATAGTCCTGGCTCCATAAAGACATATCTGTCTCTGAGTGTTTGCTGTGAATACGCCAGCTGTCAAAGCACAGTTTTGTGCTCTGTTTAATGCTGCATATTATTGCACATATAAAAGGGCATTACCACTGTCAGTCAATGATGTACTGTCACAGGGTTCAGGGTTTTAATTTCTGTACTGAACAGACACAGAGAAAATCTAGATGAACGCCTCCATCTTATCAGTGCAACTCTGATGATGTTGGTCTCTCTACTGGTGAAACAACAAGACTTTTTAAATCTAACACTTCCTTACAGTGTTCAGAACAAAGTGCCCTTTTCATTAGATCATGTTTAATGTTATTTATTGTAGTTTGTCTTCTTTTTGCTGAAAATGATACTCAAAATGTCACAGTGAATTTTAGCGAGCACTGAGCTTTCCTGCGCCCTGATCACCAGAGCATGCTGTGTTTCTAAATATAGCCGAGGACCAATTAAGTGAATTTGCCTGTCAAGAACATGACGTGAGATGATAACCTTGAAGAGGAAGAGTCATCCTTTTGTTTGGGTTAAACATCACCTGCTCGCCACTGTGGCCACTTTGCACCTTTCCTCTGTAAGAGAGCACTTTCTAAGATTTCAAAATGGTCTCCAAGCCACTAACAGCCCTGATGCATTTGGGGAATTGTTGGAGAGAAGAAAGGAAAGGCTGAATATATCTGCAGTCACACATGCTGAGGGGGCTTTTGTTAGAGCAGCTATGTCTGCAAGCGGCCACCGCCATCCTGCCAGACCCCCCCATTTACCCCTGACCTGTCATCTCCAATCAGTCGGTCTGGTTGACATCTCAGCCTAAATTACAATCACAAGCTGACGGCTCCTTGCATTGTTCCTCTGCCGCCTAGCATTAGCTTGGAGGGCTAACACAGTTCATTGGTGTGTGTGCTAATAAGTCATGCTAGCTGACAGTTTCCCCTCTTTTCTTCAGTCTGACCGCAAAAATACAATGAAAAGACAAAGCTCATTTTCTACACACTGTCGGTAATTGTTAACAATGAACAAACATCTATCCTGCAGCTCATTAGATCACAATATTGACGAAGCTAATCTCTAACTACCCTGCCTGTTTCCACATAAATGGAAATGGTTCAGTTTTGCAGTTGCATTATGGAAGTCAAATCGACAATATCAGACCATCATTCAAAGAAAATCTGACACTCTGCACACACCCACAACTGAAAAGTCAACACACACATCTGCCTGTACAATTCAACTCAAGCAAATAATGACTATTTCTCTGTTAACTGAAAAGATCTCATGGCAACAAAACAGCAGAGCAGAAAAGGAATATTCAGTAGAATTCAGTCGAGATACAGATAGACAGTAAGGTCGACGGCAAAGCCTGTGATTTCTGTTAATCGTGAATCCATAGTTCTGTAGTAAGGATGTCAGAAATGAACAGGATCAGACAGAACATCTCATCCAATCAGGGCGACTGACTGGAAAACTTTAAATTTGTTGTCTGCTCTGATTATCTTTTTGCCCCCTAAAGATGCCACACTACATATACATGCAAATAATCGGCAAGCAGCGGGGCCCTGAAACAGTAATAATAAACTCATTTTTGACATCATCTATAATTATTTAGGAAGTGTTTACCTTTCACAGCTCCAAACACTTGACCACCACTTCAGCTGTTAACAAAAGATTAGCAAAATGGAATTGAAATATTATATCCCCATATCACTAAGACGAGACGCCAAGGTGGCGAGCCATTGGCCAAGACATGGGAGTCATGTGAGCGATGCATCACAACCCATGACGTCATGTTTGGCGTGTAACCTGAAAATGCTCCCGGATTTGGACGAACGCTGGAGCCGGTCTAGCCGTTACATCATGCTTTGACCACAGCATGGGGAAGTGTCCACCTCTACATTGGCGGAGGACATCATGATGGGTGCCCCAGATTAGGATGCCCCTCGGGGGCACCAGGGGAGGGGGACTGGAGATGGCAAACAGTTGAAATGGGTGCCTTGATATTCTGAGTGACACCGTCAACGAAGCCGTCAAACATGGTAGCTCGATGCTACTGTCTGCTTGCTGCTAAAATCTGCTTCTCTGCTGCCCCTCTGATTTTGATGTTAATTTGATGTATAAACATCACCACTGACCTTAAAGTCGCCCGTAACCAAATTCACCGTTTCTATGCTTTTGGACAAACCCAGCATCATTCTACGGTGCTTTGCTTCACTGTGGAGTTCAGTACAGTAACCCATAGGTAAAAACTATCATAGCAGCGTTCAAGCTGCCTTAATCTTTATCTTGCTACATACAAACGACCATACAGTTGTGATTTCATGCTACTGTGGTGCTACAAGCAAACAGAATGAGCGCTAATCAATTCTGAAATTGAACGATTCCATTTCTTGGCCTAAGGACTCTGCAGACATTCACCGGTGTGTTTTCTGATTGTCAGATAACACATTTGCAATTACTTTCCAAGTCAATAACAGCACTTGCAAACCCCGGTCTTATCTCATTGTGCTGCTTTTCTGTTTCTGTTTTATTAATTTCTCCCCATTCGCTTCGATAACACTTGCTCCTGTCGACGTCTGTAAGTCATAGATATGCGTTGTGCTGTAACCATACTGATGGAGGACCCTGCATGCGAGATTTTAGGAACAACAGAAATCACATGTTGTGAACCTCACACTCTAAACTGCAGATGTGTTGTGTTTGGATTTAACTTCATCATACACCTGAAAATCCACCAATGTTCAATCAACTGAAACTGGTGTTTCTTAATCTTTTCTAAGATGAAACCATCACTGGTTGAGCCTCAGTGCTGCATTCACTGGCTTTCAGACAGCACATTAACCAAACAACAGTCATCAGTTTGTCTTTAGGCCAACTGAGGGATTAACATTTGATTATAGATCTAATCAAATTTGCCCACAACCATTTTAGATACATTAGACAAATGCATCATTCAGTTATATTCTTTTTTTATTTTTGTCTTTTTATGTATGTCAATATTTCGTCAGAAAATTGTTTAAAAAGAATATTAAATAAAAAAAAATCCATAACCATTTACAAGAGCTCAGTTTGTCTGACGAACACTCTCAAACTGATATGAACCTGAGAAATGCAGAAAATTCTCACTTTCTTTTGGCTGGAAGCAGAAAATGTTTGGTATTTTTGCTTGATAAATGGCTTGAACAAGTATTTGATTAGAGGAATTATTGTAAAAGAGAGAGAGAGGGAGAGAAAGACTTCTTTTTTATGGGTAATCTGATGAATTGACTATTTGTTTCAGCATGTGTTTTCATGTGGATATGAAATGTTCAGGGTCAGATATGTTGGATAAATTATATTCTGTACTACACTACATTCTGCTGCAGTCCAGTTGTGACCTGCTCTCAGGTGCAATCTTAAATGTCTTGAGATTTAATCAAATCACATTGGGTGTTGCATGATTAATTATCTCTGCCTGGAAAATCCTCTGGCTGTGGTAAGGTGGTAAAATTAAAATGCAGATGGTGTTTTTTTAACACACATTACTGCCCTTGCACAGGGGCTTTTTCAGCAGCGTTCACCCCTGTTAACACCAGAGATTGAACAAATAATGAAATAGTATTATTAAATAGTAATGCTCAGGCACTATAAAGGCAACTGTAACTTTTGCTAACCAAGAAAACAACATCTTACTCATCACTCACTGATTTAAGATGCTGTAGCAGCTGCTTGTGAACACAGGATAATATGACAGTAACCATCAAGAAACACCCTCCCTGTGCTTCTGCCTCATGAGCCTAGATATCACTGTTAAGTTGTACGGCCCCCACTCCGAGGACCTTTAAGGTATTATCTTTCCTCGTAGGGTTAATACAATATCAACCTCCTCTCTTCAGAGAGGTTGAGAAGGTCAAGGCAGGAAATAATCACAGTGAGTCATGTTGAGGGAGAAAAAAAGAAATGTCCATCTTAGATAGATATTCTTCTGAAGGCCATTGCAAAGGGTTGAGTAACAATAGGGGAGGGGGCAGAAAGGTCAGCTTAATCTAAAATATATCATTTCTTCCTGTACATGGGGTTATTCTTGTTTAACAGGAGTTTGTTTAGAAGATGAGATATGGCTTTACAACTGGGACCATTTGCTCCAGAGGCGAAGCATTGTTCATTGATCTTCAGGCAGTGGATCTAACTTCATTCTCAATCAAACCTTTTTATCATGCATGCATTTTCAGAGATCAATCACAGAAATTAGTTTACTTATAACAGATCAGCAGGAAGAACACAGACAATCACAATGCACTCGTTGAGCCCAAAACGACTTCCTGAAACGCACCATCCTTGTTTGGCCTACATGCCCACAGCACTGTTGGAACTCTCTCGAATTCTCAGACAAAAAACAAAATGCCATCTTTTTCAGCAAAAACAGTAACCTTCAGTGGCTTTCAGTTATTCATAAAATTGGGGTTGGGTGATTGTCTGGATTTTATTGTCATTACCAGAGATTGCAGACACAAAATCCCATCACTTCCAGAGAGAGGAGAGAGAGACTCAAATCTTCTGTCACCACTAATTTTAATAATAATAATAATAATAATAATAATATCTATAATGTGACTTATTGATTATCAAAATAGTTGCAGATGAATTTTCTGTCCACTGACTTACTAGTTATTTGATAATTTCCACACACTCTGGACCTATACATGCAAATAGAATATACACATCGCCATTGTCATTATCTCTAAATGTAGAAATTAAAGGGAGGAAGATGCTGCTTTCATGTATTTCTCCTTTCAAATGATAAACTGTGCTTTTGGAGATAGAGCACACAAATAACCAAGCAAATGACATCCGCTGCCCTTTTCAATATCAATTTTTAAGTTATGTCAGCAGCTCCAAGCAATAGGTGAATGTTTGAACATTTTTCCTTCAAAATCCATTAACATGTCAAACCATGTTTGTCATCCCACTGGTCTGTGATGCTTTATATAAAAGGAAAATGAAAGGAGAAAGTGAAAAAGTGCAGCTTTCTATGGATGCTGTATTTCCTGGCAGCTCATGGGAGGACAGCTTATATTTAAATATTCAATTCAGTTCATTATTTTGGGCAAAAGTACATACCCAGTGCCAGAATTTCATTTTGGTGATTGAATAGTTGTCATAATGGTCATAATTGCCACTCTGTTAAGGATGGTATCCTTCCGTCGAAAAACAGTAAGTACTGGACAATCAAATGGGGTTATTTCATGTGGCTACAAAACTGTGAATTGTCAGGAAACAAATGAAGGGCAATGAGCTGCAGCCTGGCTCTTTGTTTAATTAAAGCAGGCCACAGTTTAGCGTGTACAGCTGTTTTATCAGACTGAAGCCAACCTGTCAGCAGCAGCCTGTAGCCCAACTCCAGTCAGTCTTTTTCTGTGCCTCGTTACGTACATGATGTGGAGTCATTGTGTGTCTGTGTGACAGTGACGATAAAGAAACAGCTTGTTGCTGAATAAAAAAAGTTTATTTAGCCCAAGATGACGGCTGCACTATTTTAATCAGTCAAGACTGAAAGTATAATTTGTCGGGACAAAAGACTCTTATTTACAGTCTAGACCATAATTATGCATTTTTTGTTCTTCAGGCTCTGAGCTTCAGCACATTCAATTTGAAATAAAACAATGGATACTACACTCAAGTGTCAAGCCTCAGCTTTAATTTGAATAGGTTTATATATAGAAAGAACTGTGCGTGAGAAAGATATACAACACAGCGCCTAAAGCAACAGGATACATGGCTACTAAATGTTTCTTGGGCAGCTGTGTGTCGTTTCAACATTAGTTTCTGCACAGTTGTGACTCAGAGTTGAATGAGGGTTGACATTTAGACTGAGGAGGAGTTGTCTGTCAATATGAGGAGTAAAGAGGTCACCATGCAAGTGAAGAAGATCATGAAGGTAAGTAAAAGAAAAAGGTTTAAAAAAACAGGATACAGGAAAACTAGAAAATGGCAGTTGGTAGACCAATGAGCACAAGTCAAGACAAGAAAATCATCTGTATAGTGGCAGACATGTTTCCTTGTCAATGATCAAGAGAAAAGGTTGTAGTTTACAAAAAGAAACTGTTAAGAGTTCTGGAAAAAGCTCTATGGATAGATGTTATGGCTTGGGCATATACGATGGCACACTTTACTGATGATTTCACTTCTTATAGAAGCAACAGGACGAACACTAAGGTATACAGGAGCATTCTGTGCGCTCAGATTCAGCTGGTGTATTTGGTAATATTTACTAGACTTCATGCGCACTCAAATAGTCCAGATCATGAAGACCTCCACAGTGTTTCGCAATGGTCTACAGTTTAGCATCTGGAGACACTTCTCCGCAATTAAAATACTTCCATTTAAAGTTATGCAGCTGAGATGCAACTATACTCAAAAAAATCTACAATGTGTGAACTGACAATTTGTGTTTTCCCACAGCCATAGACCACTGTCAATCTCCTCTTGTTTGAAGAATTAAAGGCAACACACACCAGTGTACAACATAAGCTGAAACATCCGTATCCATTGTTTTCAATGGAAGCCCACACCGGCTTGATGCACGTCAACCTGCGATGACATCTGTCAACTCTCTAGAAAAGCACTAATTTGTGACACATCCAGTCTGGTCTATGGGCGTCAACTGATGTGTGTCAACTGAGTCAAGCTGCTGACGTGGGTTGAAGTTTAGTCTGATTACGCACAAAAGTGGCTGTAACCAAATCAAGTCTTGATGAGATTTAAAATGCACAGATGCTCATGAAATATCTGCAGAATTAATAGTTTAGTGTTCATCTTTAACAAACAGAAACAAGCCGTACCTATGACACAACCTATCGCTGAAGACTGACACCGTGATAGTCCAGGTTAATGCACAGGTTCGTGAAACTGACATTACGCTCATCTAGCTGTAGAAGAATCCACTCACACAGAGGTGGGTAGGTGGCTGTTTAGCTGCAATATGGCACCTGGGAAACCTCCCCTGCAACATTTGAGAGTTAAATAATGAGTCTCCAGGATCAGGTTACAAAAACTGATTTCAACCAGCTCATTAATGTTTGACTTCAGTGCATTTCGACACAGCTTCAGTGCATCTCCTCAGGTAGTTTAGGGATAGTGCTAGAGAGTGCTGAACCTAACAGCAAAATAATGAGGGCAGAGCTGCTGTATCATATTTTAGTTCTTAAAAAGTTGTGTAAGAACTTTATCTGCTACCGTAGAGTGTGGATTCACCAGGTCTCAGGTGTGTGTGTGTGAAAGTAGTCTTAGAAAGTCAGTGAATGCAAAATCCTCCCTACCAGCAACAAAACCCACAACTTCCTCTGTGCCCCTGTTGCCATTTATTCCCCAGTGGTTCCTGTGGAACTGCTTAGTGGCCACAGCAGTCGTGCTGGGCAGTTAAGTCAAAATGTCAGCAACTATATCAAAGTGAAGAGTGAAATTGCTGAGAACAAGCATATATACCCAGTGGAACCCCCTTAGAATGAATGCAGGTGAGTGCTTTAGTTTTTATGTACAACCCAGCACACTCCTCCATGTTTTATTTTGATGTACTGCACTGCTCTTTGCTCAGATCTTGTTATTAATCAGATATAATCTTTTTCATAATTAGTCAAACTGCCCTCAGCTCCAGCAGAGATCCTTTGTGCTCAGCATGGTGATGTTGTCTTATCCTCATTTATCTGAATACTGAAACAAAAAGCAAGAGGCACATAAAATCAATAGTAATTACAGTGCTTGGCTGTCCCTGAGCATTTTAGACTAAAAACTGTATTTTACTTGGAACTAAAGAAAAAAGAAAAGAAATTCTCTCAGTCCGTATAAATCAAGATTTAAAATGTGAGGTCTAATCACTTAAATCTGTTTAATAGTTGAGTTATTCAACTAAATGAATAAACGGATCTAGTCTGAATTAGGCATTCAAACACTTGATGCATTATTGTGATGCCAGGTTGTTAATTTGCCCAGAACAGTTCACATGGTGCTTCTCAAAGAAAAGCCTGAGCCATATGTGCCTGTGTGTTATATACTGGATGTGTTAGAGGTAGCAGAGGCACAGTGTTTATTGCCTATAGGGTTATGAAAGGGAGCCAGCATCTGCTGACTTAGTCCTATCAGTCCAAAGCAGTTCTCTGTACAGAGAACCAGCTTGGATTTTTTTTTCCTCAGGATCAATCTATAAAGCTTCTCTGCAAGTATTAATCGTAAAAACACACCTACGTGTATGCGCAGGCACGTACAAACATGCTCAAAGGATCTGGTTCAAAGATCTGACTACAAACAGGCAGACCAACATATTCACGCAGAAAAACTTGAAAGGAAACTTCTGCACTTGTATTTCTCACAGTCCTGATGTGGTTTTTCTTCTGTTAAATGAAGCATCGACGGTGGACTGAAGGCCTACATGAACCACTGAAGAAGGATGAAGGGCTCCACTGTAATCTGACTTGGACATCACAGACTGCTGTGTTTAGCTGGTGGCCGACCTGCTACACAAATACATGTTTACTATGGTGCAGACTGACTGCATGTTGGAGAGTCGGCAGAGGAAGAACACATGATCGCTCATGACTAAGACAATGTACACACTTGGATCTGTACATCACTATAAGTGTAACTTTTTTTTTAATCCCTGCAGAGTTCATGGACTTGACATTTGAGTCACATGAACAAACTGGTTCAGAGAAGATAAAAAAAACAGACTGGACTGAACTGAGTTCCTGCCTCTTTGAAAGTCCACATTTCAAGGCTGAATATGTCATTACAGCCGACATGGCTGTCCTGTCCCCGCAGTTGCTCCAAACATGGCTGAAATATAACTGTCTTGTTGTGCTCAAACACGGAGACACAGCTGCGTCTGATTCCCTCAGTCCATAGTGCAGTGGTTGTTTGTTTACGGGTGCAGTCAGACTTTCTCAGTGAGGTGAACGTGTCAGCCAACGAAGAAACACTTTCAGAGGTTAATAAACATATGAAAAGCATCAAGTCCACGCTTTATTTCACTGTGCCATTGATCCAGTATCTATCCTTCATATGTGCTGGAATGAAACTTGAGAATTCATATCACAAACTCAGTCAGTTGTGTGGCTTGACTGTTTCATTTGAGAGGTCCACTAATCTGTGTGTGTACCTGGTGACACTACCTGACAGGTAAATATGTTCATTTCTACACCTGAACAGTCTGAACAGGTCTACAAAATGGTGCTCAGTTTTTATTAATGACACAATTTAATAGAGGCTTTTAACAGGAGAGAGGAAACTATGAATGCTGCGAGAAAATCTGAACTGAAAGGTGGGTATGTGTTAGTAAAGTAGATGTACTGAGACGGGCAGAAAAGAGGGATAAAGAAGACACAGGAGGTTATGAAAACAAGCGAGTGTGTGTTTGTTGTGCTGCCTTCAAACCAAACAAAAATCACACGATCAGAATGTGAGTCTGATGGAAAATCATCTGACACACGTCACTGCCGGTGGCGCAGCCTTCATCAGCCATCATCCATTCTTAAACTTCAAAGCAAGGACACCTTGCTTGCGTAAACTTGTCTGTAATGGAAAGGAGTGAATCCCATCAATTCTGCCATCGACAGATCAAATGAGTGTCGTTACTCACCAGATTTGTGCTGGGTGTTGTGTTCCCAGGGCATATAGGACACCAGAGCAGTGTGGTCTCACACAGATCAGTTCATCAGCCTTTGGACTTCCCTTCAGGTTGATAGCCAGCCCATGCTAAAGAACAGGTGCAACAGGTGATAACCAAAGATTATTTTTGTGTTTTCATTTAATATTAATCTAATTTGTGTGAGCAAGTCTTCAAAATGATGCCACACTGTGAAATACAGAGGTATACATGTACATTATCAATACATGATCAATACATTTTGAAGCAAACCACCACAGGCTTTCAATCAGAAACTCATCATTCATGTAGCTCACAGTGTACACTGGTAATAACAGCAGGAGGGTGTGTCTCACCAAAGAGGGATCCCAAAACTCTCCTAGGTTTTTTCTTCCAGGTCATGTGACCTGTGGCTGGCAGCCTTCCAGCAGAATGGGGGGACCAGACGCCTGGCCGATACACCTGAACACATCACGGGGTCAAGACATAAAGACGTGGTTAACTGTGGCGAGACAAGGTCATTGCACAGTTTGAGAGAAAATAAGAAAGAGAAAAGCATCATCCATTAAGTCTAGTATTAATGTGTGAAGTTAAAGACGTAAAATAATTGTGCTGTAATGTGTTTGTAATGGTCTTAGCCTGTGGAAATCTGAGGCTGAGGCTTCTTTAACCTTTATGTAACAGATAAATATGCTCGATAATTCAGAGGACCTGCATTTCCATTCAGATACGACCATTACAAGTGTTCAGTTTTCCACCAACACATGCA